>NC_053025.1:27471588-27771588 GCF_003073215.2 Triticum urartu
CAAGCTTGACTGGTGCTGTTTTTCTACTTTTACAAAAACCGCATTGTAATGTTAAAACGTGCATTTGCACGTACATAAGTAATAGTAGTACTCCCTTTGTCTAGGTGTATAAGTCTTCCCTCCTTCTTGGTCACGATGCACAACCGAAGATGACTTATTGACCTGGACGGAGGGAGTAGCACAGTCTGCAAGCATATATCGAGAGAGACGTGTAGTGCGATAGTATATAGTAAAGTTTGTGCTATATGCACGTACTTGCAAAATGCGTACGAATACACAAGGTTTCCAAACTTTCCCTTTTACATACTTAATTAAGGACGCTAAAAATTCCTGAACGTTCGGGATTTATCATTTGCGTCCCAAAACTAATGAGATCGCGTTACGAAACAAAAATTATACTCCTCCTAAAAGCCACGACACTCGCAGGAGCGCTTGCGGCGCGCCACGAGTGCCGTGGTGCGCGGCTGTTTCCCAGCGCGCCGACACAACGCCTCTTCCTCAGCCTCGCAACTCGCGAGGTGCTGATTGGCGGCTTGCCGGCGGGCGAGCGCGATCTCACCGGTGTGGTGATCCGGCGCCAACAGGTACTCCTCCTTGCTGGAAGCGTGCACCCGGTCCACGTACCGCCAAGCGTAGATGAGGCGCTTGGGCCCGACTGCACTCAGGGCGTCGGCACGGGCATCCTCCGCCACCCTCACGGCCCTCGCACGAGCCTTCTGCCAAAGAGCCAATTGCCTGACTCTCTCGGACGTGACATAGGCCTCCCAGGCAGCTTGTTCCGCGGTGCGCTTCTCTTCCTCGGCCTTCTTCTCCGCCTCTATTTTGGCGCGCTCTGCTGGAGGCAGAGCCTCCCACAAGGCGACATCCATTTCTTTCCAAAGCTCCTCAAGGCTGGGGGGCTCGGCGGGCGGCGTGGCGTTCTCCTCGTAGCGGGGAGCTGACGCGTCCTCCGGGGCGCATGCTGGCGAGATTGGAACACCGACGCGTCGCGGCGAGGAGCGGAACGCCGACGCGTCCTCCTCGACTAGTGGCGGCGAGGAACGGAACGGCGACACGTCGCGTAGCGGCGAGGAGCAGAACACCGACGTGTCCTCCTCGACTAGTGGCCGCGAGGAACGGAATGGCGATGCGTGACCGTCCGCGCGGTGCAGCGAGGGGCTCCTAGGGCTTGGGAGGGGCGATGGCATGATGGTCGACGTGAGAGGGAGGGCGAGGAGATAGCGATGAACGTGAACGTGAGGGGGAGGAGATAGTGATGTCGTGGGAGGCGCAATATTTATAGCGAGCAATGGCACACCTACGTAAGATATGGACTGAGCTGCATTGACTTAACTGCCGGTCCAGTTGCGTCACTGACATGTGGGCCAGACCCCTATTGGGCCCATATGTTAGTGACCGAATGCACCTGCAGTTAAGTAACAGCTACGTGGGCATATTTGTTGGAGTAAATTACGGGGGATCGAAGGGGGTGAAAATATTGCTGGTCACAACGGATTGGACGAGCGTGGGGGGAGGAGAGTCATGCATGCAGATTTTTTCACACGGGGCGGAGTGGTGGGACCGCCGGAGGGAGAAGGAGAGTTTGGCAGGCATATTGTTTCCACACATGGAGAGGAAAAGATTTGGAGACGAACGGGCTTCCTGCATGTATGGGGAACGGTGCATAATAAGTCATCTTGCATGCCGGGCTAGGTATAGTCTCAAGTCATTAAAAACAAACACGCCCCACACATGTTCATATTTCAAGGTGCACTAAATTATTGCATGTGATGATTAAGGCTGGTCATAATGGTGGTATCTTAGCTGGTATCATGCACACGGGAATAGCAAACATGCTGATGTGGCAAAGAATTAAACAAGAGAGGGGGGTTAGAGTAACTAGTGTTTATGCATGCATTGGTAAGCACATTTTTTTGTGGAGAACAACATCACTAGTTGAGTACTTTTACAGACTTCAAAAACTATTTCACAATGTGTCAACATTCACAATGTCAAATCAATATTTTTACACTCATTATAAAACGTAGTTCTTATACTCATTATAATCAGTACTCCCTCCGTCTAGGTGAGCAAGTCATCTTAGATTGTGCACTGTGACCAAGGAGGAGGGGAAAACGAGAGATCTTAATGTTTATTTGCTAATTAATAGCATTGCATGCAATGAACTAACCACTGCATGTCATGTTTGGTAGTCTCAAGTCATTAAAAGCATGCACACCCACATCTCCTATTGGTTGATATGTCAAGAAACAAGAAACGAGGTAGAAGTTAATGCACCGTGCCTAAGTGTTTTGGGAGTATTATAGATATTGATATTTTTAGTATAAATTTGGTCGTGGGATTTCATTGATGCCTGTCAAAGCGTTGACAGGTCTGCTATGCGTGACCTAAAGATGAAAGCGTTGAGCATCTCGAAGTTGATCAACAATCTTCAATTGTCAAAGATTAGCCGTTCGGCCAATAAGGTGGCACACTTAATCACTAAGTATAGCTTTGACAATAGATTAGATGGTATTCTTATAAATAACATACCGCCCTGTGTGGTGAATATTGTATCGAATGAGTGTACTGGTGTGGCTGGTTAATTAATATAAGGTGGTGTTCAAAAAAGTATAAATTTGGTCAAACACTTTGCAAACGGTTGACGGGAGTAAAAAGGACCAGAGGGAGTATCATGCATGCGGAGTAGGCAAAAAAAATTGCTTGTCTAAAAAAAGGCAAAAAATTGCTCATTTATAGCCGGTTGAAGTCTCAAAGGGCGCGACCGCGCGAGGGAGGCGAAGGTCATGGGAGGCGCGACGTTTGACGGAATTAAGTGAAGTTACATCCACGCGCCGGCATGGCGTGCGAACAGGCACAAGCTATACCGTCAGGCCTACGATATGGGTCTAGTAGACATGACATCTAGTGGGTCCAGCATAGTTCTCGAGAACTCTTTGGGGGCTTGCAGCCGTTTATCCACCGGGCAAGCCAGCAACCCCACGCCGTTCGCACGCCCTACTCGTCCCCGTCTTCTACCTTAGAACAGTTCGCTCCCAGTCGTCCCGTCTTTTCACATTAGTTCGCTCCCAGTTTTTTTGCGGGGTACAACAGTTCAACTTCTCCTAACCCTCCAAAATCCATGGCCTCCCAAATCTCCATGGTCGCCGCTGAGTACCAGGTTAGAGCCATCACCGGTGATCAGTTCATCATCATCTACACACGTGGATCCGAGAAGGTGAAAGCATGGCTTGCTCACTTCCTACGCATGTTCAACAGTTCAACGGATGAGTGGGTCGCTGGGCTAGATGTTGAGTACACCACAGTCCTGGGACGAGAGAAGGATCTAAAGGACGAAGAGAGGAAGAAGCCCGTCGTGATCCAGGTTTGCGTACATAACGTTTGCTTGGTCTACCACATATGCCATGTCGACGTTGAGTGCCAGGATTTTAAGAACTTCCTCAAGGACAAAAGAGTGAAATTCGTTACTGTAGGCTTTAAGAACGACAGTGACGTCCTGTGTCGGATAGGTCTCGTTGTAGGCCAGCCCTTTGATCTCCAGAAGGCAAGCCTAGTGTCCTCCTCTTAACCTTCAATGCTGACCCTCGCAGCAGCCATGATTGATCCTTCTTACGCTAAACTGAAGAAACCTCATCACGAGTTTCATCATGCATGGGAGTCGAAGACATTAGATGAAGATCACATCCTGTACGCAGCAATGGATGCCTACCTTTGTTTAAATATCTACAAGGGTTGGATGAAGAAGCAGAGCGCAGTGTCCGGTTCAAGCAAAGAAGCGTCGGCGAAGAGGAAGAGGAAGAGGGACGAGGACGAAGTCGAGGACGTGGACTCGGACTCCAAGTAGGTGGCAGTGTCGTCGCTCATGCTGGTTCTACTGCAGTATCAAGCGGACTAGTTGCTTATTAGTTTATTTTCAAGGGTGTGTTGTGCTGAGGCCCTAGCAGAACTATGTTTATATTCTTTCTCGTTATTTGAACTCTTTAGTACGTACAGTAGTACTAGTACTATGTCTTACTACTGTTCTTCTTGCAGTTGGTACTACTGCTCGTATCTTCGTGTTCCTACTGTACTTAATACGTTCGTACTAGTAGTATAATTTGGGTCAGTCGGTTTGTGAAAGAAGTTCGACGGAGCGAAGGAAGAAGACGGCAGAAGAGGTGGAAGAAGCCCTTCTAGCCATCCATGTTGCATCAAACAGCTCACATGAGTTGACTAACCCAAATTGCTCCTTCAGATTGCAGGATCCACGTGGCATTCAAGGTCTCGAAGGTAGATTCCGCGTACGCACCCGGTTTGCGGGCTCGACGCGCGCGCGACCGGCTTTCGCCGCGACAGCCACCATGCGTGCCTCCTCCGCGCGGGCGGAGACGACAATGACACGCTAGTTCCTCCTCGACGACGTGCTGGAGCACGCGCTCGTCCTCCTCTTCGTACGCTGCGTGCATAGACGCGGCTCCACCAGCTGCTCGCATGCTTGGCAACGCGGCAGCATCGCGAGGAGGGACTGCAGACGATGTGAGCGGGCGGGCCTTCGGCTTCATGGCACAGGGATGGCGGCGACACGGCGGTGATGCGCGAGAAATTGTTGGCCGGAGCAGGCGGGCGCCGGCATGCGCAACGGTGGCGGCGGCATAATGATGAGTGCGCGTGTGGGAGCTTACTTTAGTTTTATATATAAGGTTGGTCAAACTTAAAAGAAAACCGTACTAGTACACGTAAACATTAGACTTAGGCAGCGCTTTTATTAGTTACTAGCTTATGTTCTTGCCCATTGTGACCAGCCTTAGTACCACGGCCACGATACGGAATCATGTGCAAGCGCGTGAACCGCGGCCGCGCGGTCGATTGAACGGTGCATCACCGTGTCGCGCTCGGACATCCACCGAACCTTTTTTTGTGTGCGAAAGCAATCCTCGAATATTACTCAATTTTTTTTCTTGTGAAAGTTCTTGACGTTGCAATATTTTCATATATTTGAATTTACCTCCAGCTCGTGTTTATTTGGATTTGGACGTTTTAGGTGCGCCCTAGTTTTTTTTAATACTGATTTTGTGTGTGTGACTGAGAGAGAACGTGTGTATGTGTCCATATGTGTGTTGTGGCAAAAGGGCAATGTGGAGACGATGCGCGTGTGATACAGACATAGAGAGGTGTGAATGTGCAAATGATCGTGCATGAGTGAGACATAGACAGATGCCGATACGTTGTGTATACATGAGAGAATGGTCTTCTAGTTTATTTGTGTGTGTCTGTGTGTGTGAGAGAGAGAGGGAGAGAGAGAGACAGAGAGAGGAGCATCCGTAACACAACAACCATCTCTCTCGATTCGTCCATCCCTCGCACGGTCGCATGCAACACATGCATCAACGCGCACATTTTGACACCCTCACCCGGCCCCTGCCCACCTCAAGGTCCGCACAATCTCTTTGTGAATACCCATTTCTCTCCGTAGGTTTGTTTTCTCTCAATATTTGACACACACACACAGAGAGAGATACACGCAGCACAACACACACACACACACTCCCCCGAGCACACAATTCATCCCCATCCAAGGTTATACGGCGACCACTCTCGCTTGTGCTTCTTTGCACCCCAACATGCACAACACCTTAATCTTCAAAGAGGGCAACGAGCAGATCAAAGACAGCGACCACACCGCGCTAGAGAATGCGGGGTCATTTGGAAGCAGGGTGATGTGACGACGACTGACTGACTCCTCCCCCACCCTCTCTCTCCCTTGCACAAAATTACCAATCCCTCTCTCCCCCACACAAAATTATCAATCCCTAAACCCACGAGATCCTTCCCCTCTCGTCCATGTTTTTCCTGCTCTCTCATCAAACATGTTTTCTCTTCTCCTTCCACGTATATAGAATCCAGATGCACCCGCATCTCATGTATATTACATGTATGCATCTTTCTCACAGACCTAACTTCTTCCTCTCTCTTTCTCTCTCTATCTCTCTCTGTCTCGTTAGGTTTGTCTCCTACTCTCTCGTCCACATACATACAATCTTTCCCGCCCTATCTGCTCCATCTTCAAAAGCTCTCTCTGCACGTTTCATTCACACATTGGGATATGTCAAAATGTTGCTTCTATAATGGATGATGTAGAGTTATGGTTGTTCTTGTTGCATCCTACAAAGTAATAACTATGAAATGCATTTAGATTCTCATTTGACTGGGATTATGTGAGTTTGAGCATGTTGTGAAGTACTATAGACCTTGTATACATCTTGGGATTCGACAATGATTGTAACAATTGAATTGTATAGACCATTACATTCGAAGTCAATAGCCTAATATATTCATTTCACAATTTCAACAAATGATTAGTTCACTACAAACTAAGAAAACAAATGTGTACTCCCTTCGTTTTTATTTAAGTCCGCGTATTAGCACTGGTCAAAGTCAAGTTTTGTAAACTCTCAGAAAGCTTATAACAAAAAAATATTAACATATACAATAACAAATAAATACCATTAGATTCATTATTGAATGTACTTTCACATCATACATATTTGTTATGGTAAATGTTTATATTTTTCTATAAACTTGGTCAAACTTTAGGAAGTTTGACTTCGGTCAAACCTAATATGCAGAGTTTACTACTACTACTCGCTAGTTGCTTAGCCGAATCACTCAACACGCCACACGGGGAGTCCAGTGTCACAAAATTTTGAGGTCGGCGGGAAAATCTCCCGCGACCTTGATTCGAGCAGTGGGAAGTTACCATCATAGCCTTTGGAACAGGCCTACAGATGACGCTTGGTAGGGGTTGTTTTTGTAACTTCAGGTTCACCCTACCCAGCCAACCCCACCCCGGCACCCAGAGTAGTACACCTGAATACTCCCCAATTTCTATCCCCACCGCAAAATAAACTTCTCCACGGCACCGCAGCCTTCGTGCTCCTCCCCTTTACATCGGTGCACTCGTCCACCGCAGCGCATCTGCCTCATCGACGACCTCGTACGCCGCACTAGAGCCGGTCCACCGTCGTCGTCGTACACGGAGCCTCTTCCCCGGCATCGTCTTCCACGGTCTCGGATCTGCTTCCCGGAAGCCGACGCCAAGCGCAGAAGTACCACCGTCGTGGACAATGAATTGACTCCCGTTGCCGACCATGACTCATAGAGGCCGCCGCAACCATCGTTCTCCTCCTCGATTGGTAATGTGTGTATTGAATCAATTAGCAGTACATGTGCAGTTCCAATTTTGTTCATACCTACCCTTCAAATTTCCTGGGTGCTATTGTTCCCATAAAAGTAATTGGTTATAGCCTCCATTGTCCAACAGAATATCAGCTTGTAATTGTGCGTCGCTCCTATATCGCGCTGTGCTTGGGTAGGTTTTTCATCTACAACCAGTAGTGTGGCAAATGATGGAAAGGTTTTTAGAACTAGCAAAATGCCCATGCGTTGCACGCATCAAGATGCATTTGTATGAGTAGATTATCTTGTTGGAGATGCTCTAACATGGCAGACGAGTGCTTTAATGTTGCCCACAAGATGCGCGAGTATTACTAGTAGTATATTTTTCTTGCCATGTTGAGATTTTAAAACAACGAGTGCGAACATGCAGAGGAGCAATGAAGACCAAACACGGGATATTCGGGACATCTTCAAGGAGCGTGGCAAGTTAAAGAGGAGCTGCACCGAACCTGTAAAACGAGCTTTGGTAAGTAACACCCTTTCAATTACTTTCGTGTAGCCTCGTGTTCTTCGATGTGTATATGTTGTAGTTTCTGTTTCTCTTAAGCGTGGTGTTCTTCGATGTGTAATAAGAAGAGTCTTAATCGTCCTAATGCTTTCGTTTTTAGCTTGATGTAGGAAGTGGGTGTTCTCACCTTGTAGTCTGTTATTTATTTATTTTTTCCTTCTGAATTCACTTCTCCGAGTTCTGTTTATGTGGCTTCTACTAAATGGATCTAGGTTGCTCTGAATATTGATCTAAAAAAGAAGTAACTTCATGTCAGGATGCAGTTCTTGCGAGGAGGGAAGTATGGTCAACCTCGAGATCATGTTTCCAAAATGAGGCTAGATTACACACAAGGTGCCAGTTCCCTAATGATGCTGGATTAGACACAAGGTGCAAATTCCCAGATGATGCTGGATTACACACAAGCCAGGTGGAGTCGTCAGCTGTTCGTGTCCTCGTGGCATTAGTGAAGGCTGAAAGAAAGCGTGCAGCAGCCCTTGAGAATGTAGCTGAGTTCCTGAAGAAGCGAAAAGAGCAATCAGATGCTTTCTTCACCCAAGCCAAAGAAGAGATGGAAGAAGCTAGAAATAAGCTAGCGGAGGCAGAGCAGGCTAGGCATATCCTGCTATCTAAAACTGTTGTCAATACAATATTTCCTTCATAATAGCTAGGTTCAAATGTTTATCCAGTTAGCATGCCTGTTGTGATGTCCGTGCATCTACTGATGTGGCACAAAATGTTTTTTTCGGGTCATGTAATAACAGCAATTACTTGCCAAACAATAACAGACGAAGCATTGGACATGGTATAGTTCACGCGCAAGCCCAACATTCCAAGTTCAACTTCCACATCAAACTCATGTTCACGGATATCTGCACATTCATACATAATGTCCACAACCATGATTCACTTCAAAGCAAAAAAAATGTGAGGAGAGTTATAAATAAAGAAAATCCTCTACTAGTTCCTGCTACCAGTGCGAGCACAACAAGTCAAGACCATGCGTAAATTAATTATATTTTAGTCAGTTTTTGTGTTCTAAAATGCATGCCAGCTCGTGGAAGGACTTTTTGCCGGCACACACGCGGATTCAATGAAGGCAGGCGGGGCAGTCTTAAGCTGGTTGCACGCGGCGAGGAGGCGTGCTCAGCCGGGCCTGCAGCGAGTGCAGCCCTCTTGGCCGGCGCGCCGGTTCAATGCCTGCGCTATGAGAGATCGCGTCCGTGTCAGAGCAATCACTCCCTCCAGTCCTTTTTTGTTTGGGTATAACAAAATCTCGTTTTCCATTCACATTTTAGTGATAGGAGTTGTGCGTGTGTGTGTGTCTGTGTGTGTGAGCGAGAGAGGAGACGGTAGTCAGGGTTGTCTGATCGGTAAACAAATGAATAATGTCAGTCTGGGATGGAGACAAAAAGGAGACCGCAACAAATGTTGTGTCTACAGGAGGGATAGAGAGAGTAATTTAAGTGGTATGAGTCATATGTAGAGACATATAGGTGTGTGAGAGAATCCCATAGAGAGAAAGACAAAGTGAAAGACGAGTGGAGACTGTGTGTTTGGTGGTGAAAAAGAAAGCTTAGGTACCGAGTGATACCAGAGAACAGTAGAGACGTGAGAGATAATGAAAACCGTGTAATTTATAATGATAGGGAGAGTGTGACACTTCTCAGGGGAGACGTCGAGAGACCATGTTTGCGAGGATAGGAGCAACATGAAGTGAGCGTGCGGGTGAGCTGGAGAAAAGAGAGTGATAGCTACCTGAAGGAGCATGCATGCGAGAGAGATGGGCGTGAAAGGAGTGAACAAAAAAGGGATTCAAATATTTGAATTCAAGATGATGATACAGGTAATCCATACTCGAACCAAAATTGATCTATCAAACATGCATACTCATATGAATTCACGCACATCTATGTTATTTAATATGTAGATATTACTGATCCATACATTTTAGTAGAACATAATTTGGTTAATTTTTTCGAATTTCAACCTTAAGATTTCGAGATCGTTGTATTTGTAAATCATATTATACATATAAAGGAGCAGAATTCTTTGTTGTGCTTTTTAAAGTATATATAAAAATGATGTATATAGAATGTAATTCCAATTGAAAATGGAACCCGCCTAAAAAAGAATACAAACGGGATTCGAATTGAGTTGACACGGTAAACGTGCACTCTGCAAAATTTGAATGAAGCGGGAAAAGTCGCAGTAACCGCCCGAAACAAAATTTGTGAGATGGAAATCACTACTGCCTATCCCTTCCACGCAGAGCCTATATGATGGATTTCTATAGGTTTTGATAGGGGCAGGTTTGTAATTTCACCCAAACGTGACGTAACCGTCTCTCACCCGGATTCATACACGGTGGGCGCCAAAACACAGTGTGTCCTCAGCCGAAATCGACTCCCTCTCCGATTCATATTCATATACGGTGGGCGCCAAAAACAAACTCTCGTCGGCAAATATTCGGTGTATGCGAGATTACCGTCCTATCCCCAACCGACTAGTGTTGCTGTGATGTAGTAGAAATTTGAAACGGGGGCTAAGTTTGTAAATTTCCTCGCATTTGAGACAAGCGCGCCCTGAATACATGGTTCCCCCTTCCTCTCTACATCCCTTTCCCCATTCATACTCTGTGGGCGCCAAAACACCCTCTCCACCCCACCCTTCTCCGTCCGCCACCCCATCCACCGCTGTCCTCCTCCACCATGACGGAGCTGATACCCCGACGCCGCCGTCCATTACAAGAGATCAACCTCTCTCATCCATGGCTTCGAACAGGGATCCTTGCATCCCGTCCTCTCGCTTCATCCCCGCCGTCGTCCACCTTGCCGGCGCCGCTCCTACGATCGTCTCGTCCACCGCGCCCCGCCGCCAATGTCTACCCTCCTAGATCTTCTTCCACGCCGCCGACAGCCATCGCTACCGCAACACCGTCAAATTCTCAGCAGATGCGTACACGGCGCCGCACCAGAGGCGGTACTCTTTTGTATCTGCTCAACTTATTTATCGCAGCAAGAAAATAGATCGCCGCTGCTTTACTGTGATTTCTTGTCTTGGTTGCGAGTATCCTTTGTCCGGTTTGCACCTTCAGATCCGCCATGGCACGCTCAACACCATACTCGCAATGCTTATTGAGGGAGTCCTGGATTAGGGGGTCTCCGGACAGCCGGACTATATCCTTTGGCCGGACTGTTGGACTATGAAGATACAAGATTGAAGACTTCGTCTCGTGTCCGGATAGGACTCTACTTGGCGTGGAAGGCAAGCTAGGCAGTACGGATATGGATATCTCCTCCTTTGTAACCGACCTTGTGTAACCCTAGCCCTTTCCGGTGTCTATATAAACCGGAGGGTTTTACTCTGTAGGACAACATACAATCATACCATAGGCTAGCTTCTAGGGTTTAGCCTCTCCGATCTCGTGGTAGATCAACTCTTGTAATACTCATATCATCAAGAATAAATCAAGCAGGATGTAGGGTTTTTACCTCCATCAAGAGGGCCCGAACCTGGGTAAAACATCGTGTCCCCTGCCTCCTGTTACCATCCGCCTTAGACGCACAGTTCGGGACCCCCTACCCGAGATCCGCCGGTTTTGACACTAACATTCGTGCTTTCATTGAGAGTTCCTCTGTGTCGTCGCCGTTAGGCTTGATGGCTCCTATGATCATCGATAGCAATGCAGTCCAGGGTGAGACTTTTCTTCCCGGACAGATCTTTGTGTTCGGCGGCTTCGCACTGCGGGCCAACTCGCTTGGCCATCTGGAGCAGATCGAAAGTTACGCCCCTGGCTACCAGGTCAGGTTTGGAAACTTAAACTACACGGCCGATATCCGCGGAGACTTGATTTTTGACGGATTCGAGCCCCTGCCTTGTGCGCCACGCGACCACGATGAGTACGATTTAGCTCTACCATCGGACCGTATTCAAGAGATCGCACTGGCAGCCGCTCCGACCCTCAATTCGGAGCCAGTTTCATCCGAGGGCGGGGGATAGACCCCGTCATGGAGGCCGTACCCTCTGCGGCGATCGAGCCGAATATCGACCTTACCCTTCACGAGAGCCGTGTTGCCAAACTGCCGGATTCTCCTCCGGCCACGGACTCCGAACCGCCTGCGCCCGTCCCTACTGAATCCGATTGGGTGCCGATCATGGAGTTTACCTCCGCTGATATTTTTTAGCACTCGCCCTTCGGCGACATACTGAACTCATTAAGGTCTCTCTCCTTGTCAGGAGGATCCTGGGCGAACTACGTCCGGCAGGATTGGGATGCGGATGACGAAGATTTTCGCCGCCCACCCACCACCCAATTAGTAGCCACTGTTGATGACTTAACCGACATGCTCGACTTCGAATCCGAAGACATCGACGGTATGGACGACGAAGCGGGAGTCGAAGAGGAACCACTGCCCACAGGGCACTGGACAGCCACCTCATCATATGATATATACATGGTGGACACACCCAAAGAAGGCAATGGCGATGAGACAACAGAGGATGACCCCTCCAAGAAGCAATCCAAGCGCCGACGTCAGCGGCACCGCTCTAAGTCTCGCCAAGGAAAAAGTGGTGATACCGGCACCGGAGATAATAGCACTCCGGACAGTGCCGAAGACAACAACAATCCCCTCCAGCAAGATTTAGAGCAGGAGGATGGAGGACCCAGCCCTCCTGAAAGAGCGGCAGATGGAGAGGCGAAGGATGATAATTACATGCCCCCTCCGAAGACGAGGCAAGCCTCGGCGATGACGAATTCGCCGTGCCAGAGGATCCCATCGAACAAGAGCGCTTCAAGCGCAGGCTTATAGCCACGGCAAATAGCCTTAAGAAAAAGCAGCAACAGCTTCAAGCTGATCAAGATTTGCTAGCTGACAGATGGAATGAAGTCCTGGCAGACGAAGAGTATAAACTCGAACGCCCCTCCAGGAGTTACCCAAAATGCAGGTTGCTACCCCAACTGGAGGAGGAAGCACCAAAACCTACATCTCCGGCGTATGACGTGGCTGACCGGCCACCTCGTGGCCGCGACAGAGAGACATTCCAGCCAAAAGCTCAGCCCGCACCCCGACGCCATTCAAATAAAAAGGTAGGGGAAATACGCCAGACCTGCAAGACATATTGGAGGACAAAGTAAAACATGCAAGATCGATCTACGGATCACGAGGGCGTGCCACTATGTGAGACGATAATCGTCACACTCGATATAGTAAAAGTAAGTCCAGCCGGGCCGAACACAGTGGGCAAGCCTCATTCGAGCTGCGTCGCGATATAGCCCAGTACAGAGGCGCCGCACACCCCTTATGCTTCACAGACGAAGTAATGGATCATCAAATCCCAGAGGGTTGC
Source organism: Triticum urartu (assembly GCF_003073215.2). Classification (NCBI taxonomy): domain Eukaryota; kingdom Viridiplantae; phylum Streptophyta; class Magnoliopsida; order Poales; family Poaceae; genus Triticum; species Triticum urartu. The sequence continues at coordinate 27,484,643 of NC_053025.1, forward strand.
AAATCCGTAAATATAGAATCATACAACAGCACAACAGATCCTGCGGTGTGGATCGAGGATTTCCTCCGGCACATTCACATGGCCCGCGGTGATGACCTACACGCCATCAAATACCTCCCACTGAAACTCAAAGGTCCAGCTCGACATTGGCTCAACAGCTTGCCAGCAGAGTCCATTGGCTGTTGGGAAGATCTGAAAGCCGCATTCCTTGACAACTTTCAGGGCACTTATGTACGACCACCAAATGCCGATGACTTGAGCCACATTATTCAGCAGCCAGAGGAATCGGCCAGGCAATTCTGAACACAGTTCCTAACAAAGAAAAATCAAATTGTCGATTGTCCGGATGCAGAGGCCCTAGCAGCTTTCAAGCACAACATCCGCGACAAGTGGCTAGCCCGGCACCTTGGTCAGGAAAAGCCGAAATCTATGGCAGCCCTCACAACACTCATGACACGCTTTTGTGCGGGAGAAGACAGCTGGCTGGCTCGCAGTAATAACATATCAAAGAACCATGGTACTTCGGATACCAAGGACGACAAGCGTAGGTCACGTCGCAACAAACATAAGCGCCGCATTAACAGCGACAATACCGAGGATACGACAGTCAATGCCGGATTCAAAGGCTCTAAACCCGGTCAGCGGAAAAAGCCATTCAAAAGAAGCACTCTGGGCCCGTCCAGTTTGGACCGTATACTCGATCGCTCGTCTCAAATAGACGGCACCCCCGACAAGTCAGCCAACCACACCAACAGGGACTGTTGGGTGTTCAAGCAGGCCGGCAAGTTAAATGCCGAAAACAAAGATAAGGGGTCACATAGCGATGATGAGGAGGAGCCCCGGCAGCCGAACACCGGAAGACAGAAGAGGTTCCCCCCACAAGTGCGGACGGTGAACATGATATACGCAACCCACATCCCCAAGAGGGAGCGGAAGCGTGCGCTCAGGGACGTATATGCGTTAGAGCCAGTCGCCCCCAAGTTCAACCCATGGTCCTCCTGTCCGATCACCTTCGATCGCAGGGACCACCCCACTAGCATCCGTCATGGCGGATTCACCGCACTGGTTCTATACCCAATCATTGACGGATTTCACCTCACTCGAGTCCTAATGGACGGCGGCAGCAGCCTGAACCTGCTTTATCAGGACACAGTGCGCAAAATGGATATAGACCCCTCAAGGATCAAACCCACTAAAACGACCTTCAAAGGCGTCATACCAGGTGTAGAGGCCCATTGCACAGGCTTAGTCACACTGGAAGTGGTCTTCGGATCTCCGGATAACTTCCGAAGCGAGGAGTTAATCTTCGACATAGTCCCGTTCCGCAGTGGCTACCATGCACTGCTCGGGCGAACCGCATTCGCAAGATTCAATGCGGTACCGCATTATGCATATCTTAAGCTCAAGATGCCAGGGTCTCGGGGGGTCATCACGGTCAATGGAAACACAGAGCGCTCTCTTCACACGGAGGAGCACACTGCGGCCCTCGCAGCAGAAGCGCAAAGCAGCCTCTTAAGGCAATCCACTAGTTCGGTGATTAAGGACCCGGACAACTTCAAGTGCGCCCGGCGTAATCGGCAACTGGACCGCCTGGCACGTCCCGAGCTCTCATAGCAATGCGGTCCCCACCCCGGCCCCAGCCAAACGGCAAAATCCATGCCACGCGTACATAATTACGCACTAAAAATACCATGGGCACAGGCGGGGAGGGGGGCAGGATGGCGGCATGCCCCAAGTCACGGCCTAAACCACACTAGGGGCTTCCCGCTTTGTTATTTTTCTCTTTCAGGACTTTAATCTCTGGACACCCTGTCCGACAGCGTGATTGCCGAACACATGATGCAGCAACCAAGAAGGCAGAAAGCCACGTCACACCACGGAACTCCCAGGTGGATTATGATAACGAGTGAAATATTTGTTTTAATACTATTCCTCAGCTTGCCCTTGGAAGGGACATGTCAAACAGTCCTACTTTTTGCTTATCGCACTACTTGTATCATTCTGCTTTAACGCACCTTTTTGAATAAAAAATGCATAGCATTAAGACTATTATTGCATTCCTTATATATATATGTTCATTCATGACATCCAGCACCCGTACACTCTAGTACGGCCAATACGCTAGGGGCTTAAGCATACCCCATAATACGGCGTGCGAAGTCCGAACACTTTCGACAGTGCGGCACCCCGAACTTATAGCATTATATGCATCAGCTCCGAATCATGTCTTGGGTCAATAGTTGGGTTTGCCCGGCTCCCATGTTTTGGTACCTTATATTCCGCTATATCGGCTAAGGTAGCACTGAGAGAACTACTGCGATTGTGCCCCGGTTCTGCTGGGCTAAGCACCTCAGTAGAGAAAGCTAAAACTGACTGTAATGATAAGGCGAGAGACTGGTCGCTGTTCGAGAGGTTTTTGAGTCCCTAAATACTTACGCCGCTTAGAGCGAGGAGTCGGCCCTGTCTGGCTTAAGGCGTGTATCGCACCCCTAATTCGTGTTGGGGATCATAGCAGAAATTTAAAATTTTCTACGCATCACCAAGATCAATCTATGGAGTAATCTAGCAATGAGGGGAAGGAGAGTGCATCTACATACCCTTGTAGATCGCTAAGCAGAAGCGTTCAAGTGAACGGGGTTGATGGAGTTGTACTCGTCGTGATCCAAATCACCGATGATCCTAGTGCCGAACGGACGGCACCTCCGCATTCAACACACGTACGGAACGGAGACGTCACGCCTTGATCCAGCAAGGAGGAGGGAGAGGTTGAGGAAGAAGTCCAACAGCACGACGACGTGGTGGTGGAGGAGCTTGTGATTCTCCGGCAGGGCTTCGCCAAGCACCATGGAGGAGGATGAGAAGGTAGGAGGAGGGAGGGCTGCGCCAGGTTCAAGGGTGTGGCCGCCCTCCTGCCCCTCCACTATTTATAGGTGGGTGAGAGGGGGGCCGGCCCCCTAGATCCCATCTAGGGTTGGGGCGGTGGCCAAGGGGGGGAGGAGTGCCTCCCAAGCCAAGTGGAGGCCCTCCCCCTTAGGGTTTCCCCTCTCCCATGCGCATGGGCCTTGGGGGGGCTGGTGCCCTTGGCCCATTAAGGTTAGGGCGCCCCCTTACAACCCATGCTGCTGTATTGGACGTGGTGGAACTTTTTCCGGACCTCCGGACCCCTCCGGAATCCTCCGGAAGCTTCCCGGTACAATACCAGAAAAAACCGAACTTTTCCCGGAACCCGAACAACAACTTTCCATATATAAATCTTTACCTCCAGACCATTCCGGAACTCCTCGCGACGTCCGGGATCTCATCCGGAACTCCGAACAACATTCGGTAATCACATACAAGTCTTCCTAATAACCCTAGCATCATCGTACCTTAAGGGCTCCTTTGATTCATAGGATAGGAAAAGTGGAGGAATAGGAATAATGGAGGATTGGCATGCCCTGTCCACATGAATCCTATGGGAATGGAAAACACAGGATTTGGCACAAGTGCGTGTTTGATGGGAGCACAGGAAAAACATAGGAACTCAAGGCATTATAATATTACTATTTTGAAGACTGTGCATTCAAACAAGTAGCCGTTGGTCACTAAACTAGCCGTTAGGTTGCAGCAGTACATATACAAACTCTGCACTTCATATAGCTCTAAGAATAAGTTTCGATTCATATGCACCAAAACGTTACAAGCAAGTCTTTGCTATAGCTGAAGTTTTGCTGAAGTTTTCCTCGTACTTGCTTGACCGTCTCTGAAATCTGAGGTTAGTTCTTCTAATGTACATATTCCCTTTGCTGCACTTGCTTGGTTGTCTCTCAAATCTCAACTTAGTTCACCTACTGTACATGTTTCCTTTGCTGTCGCTGGCCATCCGAAATCTAGAAAATCGACAGCGCCATGTCTATTTTAGTTTCGTGGTTATAATTTTCAACCCACGCGGCCACCCCATAGCATCATGTCAGCAACAACCATCACCATCAGAAGCTATATTCTTTTTTGGTTTCTGCATGCTGTAACTTATTCAAACATATACGTAGAGGTAAAATGCAAGAAAGAATCAAATCAGGTGTCCTAATATCATCACCCAGTTCAATGATCTGCACTAAGCTGTATCAGTTATCTGCCAAAAAAATCCAGAGTAACACTAAGTGACTAGCATGCCAGAATTAGTCCTTGTTGATCGACCAATAAATTACTAGTACAAGTTTTGACTAGACAAATTAAGTAGTTTACATTTAAACTTGTGAAGTCATGATAACTCGGTAATTTTCCACAGGCTTGTTTTCATAGCGTCCAATGGATCCTAGCTACTGTCGCAGATCAAAGAGTGAGGATGAGTTTGCTCTTTTTGTTCTTCCTCCTTTAGGAGAACACTCATATTCCTCAAGGAGACCTATGCACACTTCAATACTCACAAGCGCATGGCGTGTAAATGAAATTTTAAATGGACATGAAGACCTATGCAAAAGGCACTTCAGAATGGAGACTGATATATTTCAAGCTTTGTTTCAGAAATTGCGCGAGAATGATCGCCTTGTTGATGGAAGAGATGTCTCAGTAGAAGAACAAGTGGCTATATTTTTGTATGCATTATCTAAGAATGCAACAAATGATACTTTGGCAGATTGGTTTCAGCATAGTGGACAAACAATCAGTTACTATTTTGGTGAAGTGCTCAGTGCAATTACTGAACTCTATTCTGTATACATACGTCCACCTTCCCTACACCCACATCCAATCTTGAGTAAAGAAAAGTTCTACCCTTTCTTTATGGTATGTATAAATGCTTATGATCAAGTTAGAGTAACATAATTTCAAAATTTTACAGAGAAGATTATATGGCTTATGTACTTGTATTTATGCAGGATTGCATCGGCGCTATAGATGGTACACATATTCCATTGAAACTACCTGCTGATGAGCAAGAACCATATCGCAATAGGAAGCAAACATTGTCGCAAAATGTTATGGTAGCATGTGATTTTGATCTGAAGTTTGTGCATGTGCATGCTGGTTGGGAGGGATCGGCTTCGGATGCAAGAGTCCTACAGGATGCATTTAACCATGGTTTTCAAGTACCCCCCGGAAAATTTTACCTTGTAGATGCTGGTTATGCAAACACACCACAATTTTTGGCTCCATATCGTGGTACTAGGTACCACTTACAAGAACAAGGAAGAGCTCGCCAAAGGCCAAGAAATTACAAGGAATTATTCAACCTACGACATGCACAACTCCGAAATCATATCGAGAGGATTATTGGTATACTAAAAATGAGATTTCCGATATTGAGAGTGGCTTCACATTACTCGGTGACCAAACAAATTTTTAGTGCCTTGTGCAGACAAAAAAATTACCACGTGATGATCCAATAGCTATGAAGAAAATAAGCTCATGCTGCTCATACAGTGCCAAAGAACCAGAGGAAAAGTAAAAATATGGGTACCATCAGGACACAGTCGTGCAACTCAATTGCTAAATAAACGAGCTACACATTAGCAAATACATAGTGAATTGAGAATTTAGTCAAATCTGAGACCTCTTATTTTTTTACCTAATAGCTGCAAAGAAAATCCCCAAATCCTGAAATAACAAGCTCGATCTAAAAAATCAGAGAGAATCTACAGCAGGTTGCAAACTAATACTAAGCAAATCAATCTAATCTATGTGTATAATACCTACAAATTCATGGGAAATCATCGGAAGCAAAGGAGGACCGGATCTGGCTTTTGGAGTTGCCTCGTACCTTGTTGCTGGACTTCCTATACGGAGGAATAGAAGCAAGGAGGCCGGCCGAGGAGCTGACCAGCTGAGCAGAAGGCCAGGCAGCAGGCCGAGGACCTGGGCAGAAGGCCGGGCGGCCGGCCGGCCGTGGCGGCACAGCACGACTAGGTCGATGCTGAAGGAACAGGGAGGGCGGTGCTTCTGTTTGCGATGTGTCTTGTGAGAAGTTACGCGAGCGTTTATTTACGGCAAAAACTAAGCGCGCGGTGAGCGAGCGCGCGCGCTTTTTTTCCCGCCAGGATTCTTTCCGAGAGCTTCGACCTCTTGGAAACTTTCCTGTGAAATAGAGAAGGGGAAAATCCATAGGATTGATTCCCAAGGTTTCTATTCCTGTAAATCAAACGATTACCAGAAGAAAAAATCCATAGGATTAGAATCCTATGAAAATCTTACAAAAATCCCATGAATCAAAGGAGCTCTAAGTGTGTAGACCCTACGGGTTCGGGAGTCATGCAGACATGGCCGAGACAACTCTACGGTCAATAACCAACAACGGGATCTGGATACCCATGTTGGCTCCCACATGCTCCACGATGATCTCATCGGATGAACCACGATGTCAAGGACTTAATCAATCCCGTATACAATTCCCTTTGTCTAGCGGTACGATACTTGCCCGAGATTCGATCGTCGGTATCCCGATACCTTGTTCAATCTCGTTACCGGCAAGTCTCTTTACTCATTCCGTAACACATCATCCCGTGATCAACTCCTTGATCACATTGTGCACATTATGATGATGTCCTGCCGAGTGGGCCCAGAGATACCTCTCCGTTTACACGGAGTGACAAATCCCAGTCTCGATTCGTGCCAACCCAATAGACACTTTCGGAGATACCTGTAGTGTACCTTTATAGCCACCCAGTTACGTTGTGACGTTTGGCACACCCAAAGCACTCCTACGGTATCCGGGAGTTGCACAATCTCATGGTCTAAGGAAATGATACTTGACATTAGAAAAGCTTTAGCATACGAACTACACGATCTTTGTGCTAGGCTTAGGATTGGGTCTTGTCCATCACATCATTCTCCTAATGATGTGATCCCGTTATCAACGACATCCAATGTCCATGGTCAGGAAACCGTAACCATCTATTGATCAACGAGCTAGTCAACTAGAGGCTTACTAGGGACAAGTTGTTGTCTATGTATCCACACATGTATCTGAGTTTCCTATCAATACAATTCTAGCATGGATAATAAACGATTATCATGAACAAGGAAATAACCAATTTATTATTGCCTCTAGGGCATATTTCCAACAGTCTCCCACTTGCACTAGAGTTAATAATCTAGTTCACATCGCCATGTGATTAACATTCACAAGTCACATCGCCATGTGACCAACATCCAAAGAGTTTACTAGAGTTCAATAATCTAGTTCACATCACTATGTGATTAACACTCAATGAGTTCTGGGTTTAATCATGTTACTTGTGAGAGAGGTTGTAGTCTACGGGTCTGTCACATTCAGATCCGTATGTACTTTGCAAATCTCTACGTTATATTTGGATCCATTTCAAATAACGGTTCTACTTGGAGCTATTCTAAATTGTTGCTCCATTATACATATCCGGTATCTCTACTCAGAGCTATCCTGATAGGTGTTAAGCTTGCATCGACATAACTCTTTATGTCAAACTCTTTATCACCTCCATAACCGAGAAACATATCCTTATTCCTCTAAGGATAATTTTGACCGCTATCTGGTGATCTACTCCTAGATCACCTTTATACCCTCTTGCCAGACATGTGGCAAGGCACACATCAGGTGCGGTACTCAACATGGCATACCGTATAGAGCCTATGACAAAAGCATAGGGGACGACCTTCGTCCTTCCTCTTTCTTCTGCAGTGGTCGAGCTTTAAGTCTTAACTTCATACTTTACAACTCAGGCAAGAACTCCTTCTTTGGCTGATCCATCTTGAACACCTTCAAGATCATGTCAAGGTATGTGCTCATTTGAAAGTACCATTTAGCGTTTTTTATCTATCCTTATAGATCTTGATGCTCAATGTTCAAGTAGCTTAATCCAGGTTTTCCATTGAAAAACACCTTTCAAATAACCCTATATGCTTTCCAGAAATTCTACATCATTTCGGATCAACAATATGTCATCCACATATACTTATCAGAAATGTTGTAGTGCTCCCACTCACTTTATTGTAAATACAAGTTTCTGACAAACTTTGTATAAACCCATAAACTTTGATTACTCCATCAAAGTATATATTCTGACTCCAAGATGCTTGCTCTAGTCCATGGAAGGATCGCTGGAGCTAGCATACCTCTTAGCATCCTTAGGATCGACAAAACCTTTCTGATTGTATCACATACAACCTTTCCTTACGAAAACTGGTAAGGAAACTTGTTTTGACATCCATCTGCCAGATTGCAGCTTATGCTAACATGATTCCGACGGACTTAAGCATCGCTACGGGTGAGAAAATCTCATCGTAGTAAACTGCTTGAACTTGTGAAAAACTCTTTGCCACAAGTCGAGCTTCATAGACGATGACATTACTGTCCACGTCCGTCTTCTTCTTAAAATCCACATGTACCTAACAGCCTTACGACCATCAAGTAGTTCTTCCAAAGTCTACACTTTGTTTTCATACATGGATCCTCTCTCGGATTTTATGGCCTCGAGCCAATTTTCGGAATCAGGGCCCACCATCGCTTCTCCATAGCTCATAGGTTCATCGTTGTCCAACAACGTGACCTTTAAGATAGGGTTACCACTTAGAAGTTGTACACACCCTTGTCAACCCATGAGGTTCGATAGTAACTTGATATGAAGCTCCATGATCATCATCATTAGCTTTCTCTTCAACTGAGGCAGGTGCCACAAAAACATTTTTCTTGTGTTGCGCTACTCTCTGGTTGAAGTAAAGGTTCAACAACCTTATCTAGTTCTATCTTCCTCCCACTCAATTCTTTCGAGAGAAACTTTTCCTCGAGAAAGGACCCGACTCGAGAAACAATCCCTATTGCTTTCGGATCTGAGACAGGAGGTATACCCAACTGTTTTGGGTGTCCTATGAAGATGCCTTTATCCGCTTTGGGTTTGAGCTTATCAGCCTGCAGCCCCAAACTTTTAAGAAATGACAGCTTAGGTTTCTCTAAACCATAGTTCATACGGTGTCATCTCATCGGAATTACGTGGTGCCCTATTTAAAGTGAATGTGGTTGTCTCTAATGCCTAACCCATAAACTATCGTGGTAATTCGATAAGAGACATCATGGTATGCATCATATCCAATAGGGTGCAGTTATGATGTTCGGACACACCATCACACTATGGTGTTCCAGGCTGTATTAGTTGTGAAACAATTTCCACAATGTCTTAATTCTGTGCCAAACTCGTAATTCAGATATTCATCTCTATGATCATATCATAGATATTTTATCCTCTTGTCACGACGATCTTCAACTTCACCCTGAAATTACTTGAACCTTTCAATAATTCAGACTCGTGATTCATCAAGTATATATACTCAGCATCTGCTCAAATCATCTGTGAAGTAAGAATATAACGATATCCACTACATGCCTCAGCACTCATTGGACTGCACACATCAAGATGTATTACTTCCAACAAGTTGCTTTCTTGTTCCATCTTACTGAAAACGAGGCCTTTCAGTCATCTTGCTCAGGTGGTATGATTTGCATGTCTCAAGTGATTCAAAATCAAGCGAGTCCAAAGATCCATCAACATGGAGCTTCTTCATGTGTTTTATACCATTGTGACTAAAATTGCAGTGCCACAAGTATGTGGTACTATCAATACTATCTTATATCTTTTGGCTTGAACATGTGCATCACTACGATCGGGATTCAATAAACCATTCATTTTAGGTGTAAGACCATTGAAGGTATTATTCAAATAAACAGAGTAACCATTATTCTCCTTAAATGAATAACCGCATTGCGATGAACATAATCTAACCATGTCCATGCTCAACGCAAACACCAAATAACAATTATTTAGGTTTAACACCAACCCCGATGGTAGACGGAGCGTGCGATGTTTGATCACATCAACCTTGGAAACTCTTCCAACACCTATCGCCGTCTCACCTTTGGCTAGTCTCCGTTTATTCTGTAGCCTTTTATTTTGAGTTACTAACACTTAGCAACCGAACTGGTATCTAATACCCTGCTGCTACTAGGAGTACTAGTAAAGTACACATTTAATATATGTCCAATACATACTTCTGTCAACCTTGTCAGCCTTCTCATCTACCAAGTATCTAGGGTGGTTCTGCTTCAGTGACCGTTCCCCTTATTACAGAAGCACTTAGTCTCGGGCTTGGGTTCAACTTTGGGTTTCTTCACTAGAGAAGCAACTGATTTGTTGTTTCATGAAGTATCCCTTTCTTGCCCTTGCCCTTATTGAAACTAGTGGTTTTACTAACCATCAACAATTGATGCTCCCTTTTGATTTCTACTTTCGCGGTGTCGCGAATAGCTCAAGGATCATATCTATCCCTGATATGTTATAGTTCATCACGAAGCTCTAGTAGCTTGGTGACAGTGACTTTGGAGAACCATCACTATCTCATCTGGAAGATTAACTCCCACTCGATTCAAGCGATTGTTGTACTCATACAATCTGAGCACATGCTCAACGGTTGAGCTTTTCTCCTTAGTTTGCAGGCTTAAGAAACTTGTCAAAGGTCTCATACCTCTTGACGTGGGCACTAGCCTGAAATCCCAATTTCAGTCCTTGGAACATCTCATATATTCTGCGATGTTTCAAGAACATCTTTGGTGCCTCAATTCTAAACCATTTAGCATTACGCACTGAACTATCATGTAGTCATCAAAATGTGTATGTCAGATGTTCGCAACATCCACAACCGACATTCGCGGGTCAGCTCACTGAGCGGTGCATTAAGGACATAATCCTTCTGCGCAGCAATGAGGACAATCCTCTGTTTACGGATCCAGTCCGCATAATTGCTACTATCAACTTTCAACTAAATTTTCTCTAGGAACATATCTAAAACAGTAGAACTAAAGCGTGAGCTACGACATAATTTGCAAAGTCCTTTTGACTATGTTCATGATAATTGAGTTCATCTGATTATTTCATGAACTCCCACTCAGATAGACATCCCTCTAGTCATCTAAGTGATACATGATCCGAATCGACTAGGCCATGTCCGATCATCATGTGAGACAGACTAGTCATCATCGGTGAACATCTCATGTTGATCGCATCTTCTATACGACTCATGTTCGACCTTTCGGTCCTCCGTGTTCCGAGGTCATGTCTGTACATGCTAGGCTCGTCAAGTTAACCTAAGTGTTTCGCATGTGTTCCGAGGCCATGTCTGTACATGCTAGGCTCGTCAACACCCGTTGTATTCGAACGTAAGAATCTATCACACCCGATCATCACATGGTGCTTCGAAACGATGAACCTTCGCAACGGTGCACAGTTAGGGAGAACACTTTTCTTGAAATTTTAGTGAGGGATCATCTTATTTAAGCTACCGTCGTTCTAAGCAAATAAGATGTAAAAACATGATAAACATCACATGCAATCAAATAGTGACATGATATGGCCATCATCACTTTGCTCCTTTTGATCTCCATCTTCGGGGCTCCATGATCATCATCGTCACCGGCATGACACCATGATCTCCATCATCATGATCTCCATCATCGTGTCTTCATGAAGTTGTCTCACCAACTATTACTTCTACTACTACAACTAACGGTTAGCAATAAAGTAAAGTAATTACATGACGTTTATGTTGACACGCAGGTCATAAATAAATTAAGACAACTCCTATGGCTCCTGCCGGTTGTCATACTCATCGACATGCAAGTCGTGATTCCTATTACAAGAACATGATCATCTCATACATCACATATATCATTCATCACATCCTTTGGCCACATCACATCACAAAACACTTGCTGCAAAAACAAGTTAGACGTCCTCTAATTGTTGTTGCAGGTTTTTTTACGTGGCTGCTATAGGTTGCTAGCAAGAACGTTTCTTACCTACACCAAAACCACAACGTGAATTGCCAATTTCTATTTACCCTTCATAAGGACCCTGTTCATCGAATCTGATTCGACTAAAGTGGGAGAGACAGACACCCGCCAGCCACCTTATGCAACTAGTGCATGTCAGTCGGTGGAACCGGTCTCACGTAAGCGTACGTGTAAGGTTGGTCCGGGCCGCTTCATCCCACAATGCCGCCGAATCAAGATAAGACTAGTAACGGCAAGTAAATTGACAAAATCGACGCCCACAACTACTTTGTGTTCTACTCGTGCATAGAAACTACGCATAGACCTAGCTCATGATGCCACTGTTGGGGATCGTAGCAGAAATTTAAAATTTTCTACGCATCACCAAGATCAATCTATGGAGTAATCTAGCAACGAGGGGAAGGAGAGTGCATCTACATACCCTTGTAGATCGCTAAGCGGAAGCGTTCAAGTGAACGGGGTTGATGGAGTCGTACTCGTCGTGATCCAAATCACCGATGATCCTAGTGCCGAACGGACGACACCTCTGCGTTCAACACACGTACGGAACAGAGACGTCTCCCACGCCTTGATCCAGCAAGGAGGAGGCAGAGGTTGAGGAAGAAGTCCAACAGCACGACAGCGTGGTGGTGGAGGAGCTTTTGATTCTCCGGCAGGGCTTCGCCAAGCACCATGGAGGAGGAGGAGAAGGTAGGAGGAGGGAGGGCTACGCCAGGTTCAAGGGTGTGGCCGCCCTCCTACCCCTCCACTATTTATAGGTGGGGGAGAGGGGGGCCGGCCCCCTAGATCCCATCTAGGGTTGGGGCGGCAGCCAAGGGGGGGAGGAGTGCCTCCCAAGCCAAGTGGAGGCCCTCCCCCTTAGGGTTTCCCCTCTCCCATGCGCATGGGCCTTGGGGGGGCTGGTGCCCATGGCCCATTAAGGTTAGGGCGCCCCCTTACATCCCATGCTGCTGTATTGGACGTGGTGAAACTTTTTCCGGACCTCCGGACCCCTCCGGAATCCTCCGGAACCTTCCCGAAGCTTCCCGGTACAATATCGGAAAAAACCGAACTTTTCCCGGAACCCGAACAACAACTTTCCATATATAAGTCTTTACCTCCGGACCATTCCGGAACTCCTCCTGACGTCTGAGATCTCATCCGGGACTCCGAACAACATTCGGTTATCACATACAAGTCTTCCTAATAACCCTAGTGTCATCGAACCTTAAGTGTGTAGACCCTATGGGTTCGGGAGTCATGCAGACATGGCCGAGACAACTCTCCGGTCAATAACCAACAACGGGATCTGGATACCCATGTTGGCTCCCACATGCTCCACGATGATCTCATCGGATGAACCACGATGTCAAGGACTTAATCAATCCCGTATACAATTCCCTTTGTCTAACGGTACGATACTTGCCCGAGATTCGATCGTCGGTATCCCGATACCTTGTTCAATCTCGTTACCGGCAAGTCTCTTTACTCGTTCCGTAACACATCATCCCATGATCAACTCCTTGATCACATTGTGCACATTATGATGATGTCCTGCCGAGTGGGCCCAGAGATACCTCTCCGTTTACACGGAGTGACAAATCCCAGTCTCGATTCGTGCCAACCCAACAAACACTTTCGGAGATACCTGTAGTGTACCTTTATAGCCACCCAGTTACGTTGTGACGTTTGGCACACCCAAAGCACTCCTACGGTATCCGGGAGTTGCACAATCTCATGGTCTAAGGAAATGATACTTGACATTAGAAAAGCTTTAGCATACGAACTACACGATCTTTGTGCTAGGCTTAGGATTGGGTCTTGTCCATCACATCATTCTCCTAATGATGTGATCCCATTATCAACGACATCCAATGTCCATGGTCAGGAAACCGTAACCATCTATTGATCAACGAGCTAGTCAACTAGAGGCTTACTAGGGACAAGTTGTTGTCTATGTATCCACACATGTATCTGAGTTTCCTATCAATACAATTCTAGCATGGATAATAAACGATAATCATGAAGAAGGAAATAACCAATTTATTATTGCCTCTAGGGCATATTTCCAACAATTTGGCCTTCCGAATACTAGGGGCTTTGCCGAAATTTAAAATTATAGAATTCTATGGCTAAGTTAGAGTGATAACGCATTGTAGTCCGATTGCCTTGTTCATTGTGCTGAGCACCTCCCTCGAAGGACCCAACAATGGGAACAAGAGTGCTCAGGTTTATCCTGAACACCCGAGCACTCGTGGCGTGGGGGCAGAAGCCGACGACTAGCCATCTCTCAGATTTGATAAACAGTTGAACAAAAGGTAATATTTTAAATTGAAACAAGCGTTGCATAGCGCATATGAACAAGTTTTCATAAATACATGATTGCACGAGCGAGTTTACTCGAATTTTATATCTTTCGTACACTCGTCCGCTACGAGACGAGCGCCCTTCAGGACACCTTCAAATTACATCTCGGGGTGGTGATGCTCCTTGCCCTGCGGCGGCCCTTCCTTCACCAGCTTCACGGCGTCCATCTTGGCCCATTCCACCTTCACACAGGCGAAAGCCCGGCGTGCACCTTCGATGCAGACGGACCGCTTGATGACTTCAAGCCATGGGCAGGCATCCACAAGCCGCCTCACCAGGCCGAAGTAGCTGTTGGGAAGGGCATCGCCAGGCCACATCCGGACTATAAAGCCCTTCATGGCCTATTCGGCCGCCTTGTGCAGCTCAACCAGTTGCTTCAGCTGGTCGCTCAAAGGCATCGGGTGTTCGGTCCCAGTATACCGAGACCAGAACAACTTCTCCGTTGAGCTTCCTGTAGGGGAACGTAGCATAAATTCAAAATTTTCCTACGTGTCACCAAGATCTATCTATGGAGTCATCTAGCAACGATGGAGGAGTGGATCTACATACCCTTGTAGATCGCGCGTGGAAGCGTTCAAGAGAACGGGGTTGATGGAGTCGTACTCGTCGTGATCCAAATTACCGATGATCCTAGCGCCGAACAGACGGCACCTCCACGTTCAACACACGTACGGAGCAGAGACGTCTCCTCCTTCTTGATCCAGCAAGGGGGAGGAGAGGTTGATGGAGATCCAGCAGCACGACGGCGTGGTGGTGGAAGTAGCGGGATTCCAACAGGGCTTCGCCAAGCGCTGCGGGAGGAGGGAGATGTGTCATGGGAGGGAGAGGGAGGCGCCAGGGCTTAGGTTCGGCTGCCCTCCCTTCCCCCCACTATATATAGGGCCAAGGGAGAGGGGGGGCGCAGCCTTGGCCCTTCCTCCAAGGAAGGGTGCGGCCAGGGAGGAGTCCATCCTCCCCAAGGCACCTAGGAGGTGCCTTCCCCCTTTAGGACTCTTTCTTCCCTTATCTCTTGGCGCATGGGCCTCTTGGGGCTGGTGCCCTTGGCCCATATAGGCCAAGGCGCACACCCCTACAGCCCATGTGGCCCCCCGGGGCAGGTGGACCCCCTTGGTGGACCCCCGGACCCCTTTCGGCACTCCCGGTACAATACCGATAATGCGCGAAACTTTTCCGGCGACCAAAACAAGACTTCCCATATATAAATATTTACCTCCGGACCATTCCGGAACTCCTCGTGACGTCCGGGATCTCATCCGGGACTCCGAACAACTTTTGGGTTACCGCATACTAATATCTCTATAACCCTAGCGTCACCGAACCTTAAGTGTGTAGACCCTACGGGTTCGGGAGACATGCAGACATGACCGAGATGACTCTCAGGTCAATAACCAACAGCGGGATCTGGATACCCATGTTGGCTCCCACATGTTCCACAATGACCATGATGTCAAGGACTTAATCAATCCCGTATACAATTCCCTTTGTCTAGCGGTACGATACTTGCCCGAGATTCGATCGTCGGTATCCCGATACCTTGTTCAATCTCGTTACCGGCAAGTCTCTTTACTCGTTTCGTAACACATCATCCCGTGATCAACTCCTTGATCACATTGTGCACATTATGATGATGTCCTACCGAGTGGGCCCAGAGATACCTCTCCGTTTACACGGAGTGACAAATCCCAGTCTCGATTCGTGCCAACCCAACAGACACTTTCGGAGATACCTGTAGTGTACCTTTATAGCCACCCAGTTACGTTGTGACGTTTGGCACACCCAAAGCACTCCTACGGTATCCGGGAGTTGCACAATCTCATGGTCTAAGGAAATGATACTTGACATTAGAAAAGCTTTAGCATACGAACTACATGATCTTGTGCTAGGCTTAGGATTGGGTCTTTGTCCATCACATCATTCTCCCAATGATGTGATCCCGTTATCAATGACATCCAATGTCCATGGTCAGGAAACCGTAACCATCTATTGATCAACGAGCTAGTCAACTAGAGGCTTACTAGGGACATGGTGTTGTCTATGTATCCACACATGTATCTGAGTTTCCTATCAATACAATTCTAGCATGGATAATAAACGATTATCATGAACAAGGAAATATAATAATAACTAATTTATTATTGCCTCTAGGGCATATTTCCAACACTTCCCTCCTCGGCCTGGCAAAACCGTGCGGCATCCGACACGCTGCGGGGCAAATCTGCGAATGCTCCTAGAGAGCTCCGGATTCGGGTAAGTAATAGGTAATTTACTTTCACATGCTTGCTTTGCATATAGAATGCCTTACCCGCCACTATCTTCTTCATCGCATCAATCTCTTGGAGGGCCTTCTGTGCTTCGGCCTTGGCACTCTTTGCACTTTCACGGGCGGTGGCAAGCTCGGACTCTCGCATCTTCAAGTCAAGCTCCAACGCCTCGTGCTTCGTCACGAGAGCGTGGAGCTCTTGCTGCACCTCGCCCACCCGTGCCTCATGCCTTTCCTGCTCGGTGCGCTCCTTGGCCGCTTCGTTTTCGGCCTTGGATAGCGCTTGCTTCAGGGTCGCCACCTCGGTCGTGGCCCCTGGCAAATTTATGATGATCCCGTCATTTTGCAATCGCATTATTTTTATATATATCCATAGACTAGGTACTACTTACCTTTGTTCTCCTCGAGCTGCCTCTTGGCAAGGCCGAGTTCTTTCTTGGACCCTTCGAGGTCGTGCTTTAGTGTAGCGACCTCCGCAGTCAGTGTGGCTGAGGCCAGCAGCGAAGCCTGCATACGCATATAGACATACTTATATTAGACTCCTGCGATGTTGTTTGATCCTCTGTTCGGCTTTTCTTTGTGAACACCAAACAGAGCATCAGGGACTACTGTCTATGCGGTAATATTTTTCCTATAAACTTACCTCAAAGCATGTTAGAAGGCTGGCACAGGCTTCAGTCAGTCTGCTCTTGGCAGACTGAACCTTCTGGACCACCGCACTCATAATAGTGCGGTGCTCTTCGTCGATGGAAGCGCTGTGAAGCGCTCCCAGCAGACTGTAGGGTGCCTCTGGATGGACAGAGGTCACCGGCACAGTCGTCTTGCCCGTTTTAGAAGGAGGCCACCTGCCCGAGTCCGGAACCACTAGGGGTTCCGGTGCGGTGTTCGGCTGAGGGCCGAACTCGGAGCCCTCTGGGGTCTTGCTCCCTCTGCTCCCAGAGTCCGGAAGGTCGCCTTGAGGCGCCTCCGGGACTGTCTCCCCTCGACCGGGTGCCTCTTGAGACAATACCTCGGCGTTGTCCGTAGGGCAAGGGGAGGTGGCGGTCGGAAGTGGATCGCTATCCATATCCGATGAGCCCAGGGAGCCGTCCGACGATACGTCGATACGGGCTCGCAGTGGTTTGCATAGTCATAATTCGGCGTTAGGAGAGGCAGTGCGACAAAGGTATGCTATGAGTTATTCTGGCATCCGAATACTTACAACTTCACCAGGGGCTTGGACCTGAGCAGCTACTCATCTTCGCCTTCGGCGGCGGTGGTGGAATAGTCCGGAAGGAGAGTCCTTCCCTTCTTGGACCCTTCAGCCCCCCCCCCCCCGGTTGGGGCGGCCTTCCTTTTTTGTCTCCCCCAACTGAAGGGGGAGCATCTTAATCCAGGCTTTCCATTGAAAAACACTTTCCAAATAACCCTATATGCTTTCCAGAAATTCTACATCATTTCTGATCCATAATATGTCAACAACATATACTCATCAAAAATTCTATAGTGCTCCCACTCACTTCTTTGGAAATACAACTTTCTCATAAACTTTGTATAAACCCAAAATCTTTGATCATCTCATCAAAGCGTACATTCCAACTCCGAGATGCTTACTCCAGTCCTTAGAAGGATTGCTGGAGCTTTGCATACTTATTAGCATCTTTTAGGATTGACAAAACCTTCCGGTTGTATCACATACAACCTTTCCTCAAGAAAATCATCGAGGAAACAATGTTTTGACATCCTATCTGCAAGATTTCATAAATAATGCAGTAATCGCTAATATAATTCCAACAGACTCTTAGCATCGCTACGAGTGAGAAAGTCTCATCATAGTCAACTCCTTGAACTTGTCGGAAAAAATCTTAACGACAAGTCGAGCTTTCTTAATGGTGATACTTACCATCATTGTCCGTCTTCCTTCTAAAATCCATCTGTACTCAATATCCTTACGACCATCGAGCCGTTCTGCCAAAGTCTACACTTTGTTTTCATACATGGATCCTCTCTCGGATTTTATGGCCTCGAGCCATTTATCGGAATCCGGGCCCACCATCGCTTCTCCATGGTTCGTAGGTTCATTGTTGTCTAGCAACATGACTTCCAAGACAGGATCACGTACCACTCTGAAGTAGTACGCATCCTTGTCATCCCATGAGGTTTGGTAGTGACTTGATCTGAAGTTTCATGATCACTATCATAAGCTTCCACTTCAATTGGTGTAGGTGCCACAGGAACAACTTCCTGTGCCCTGCCACACACTAGTTGAAGAGACGGTTCAATAACCTCATCAAGTCTCCACCATCCTCCCACTCAATTCTTTCGAGAGAAACTTTTCCTCGAGAAAGGACCCGATTCTAGAAACAATCCCTTATTGCTTTCGGTTCTGAGACAGGAGGTATACCCAACTGTTTTGGGTGTCCTATGAAGATGCATTTATCCGCTTTGGGTTCGAGCTTATCAGCCTGAAACTTTTTCGCATAAGCGTCGCAGCCCCAAACTTTTAAGAAATGACAGCTTAGGTTTCTCTAAACCATAGTTCATACGGTGTCATCTCATCGGAATTACGTGGTGCCTTATTTAAAGTGAATGTGGTTGTCTCTAATGCCTAACCCATAAACTATCGTGGTAATTCGATAAGAGACATCATGGTATGCATCATATCCAATAGGGTGCAGTTATGATGTTCGGACACACCATCACACTATGGTGTTCCAGGATGTATTAGTTGTGAAACAATTTCCACAATGTCTTAATTCTATGCCAAACTCGTAATTCAGATATTCATCTCTATGATCATATCATAGATATCTTATCCTCTTGTCACGACGATCTTTCAACTTCACCCTGAAATTACTTGAACCTTTCAATAATTCAGACTCTTGATTCATCAAGTAAATATACTCAACATCTACTCAAATCATCTGTGAAGTAAGAACATAACGATATCCACTACACGCCTCAGCACTCATTGGACTGCACACATCAAAATGTATTACTTCCAACAAGTTGCTTTCTAGTTACTGAAAACGAGGCTTTCAGTCATCTTGCCCATGTGGTATGATTTGCATGTCTCAAGTGATTCAAAATCAAGTGTGTTGAAACGGTCCATTTGCATGGAGTTTCTTCATGCATATACACCAATAGACATGGTTCGCATGTCTCAAACTTTTCAAAAATGAGTGAGCCCAAAGATCCATCAACATGGAGCTTCTTCATGCGTTTTATACCGATATGACTTACGTGGCAGTGCCACAAGTAGGTGGTACTATCATTACTATCTTATATCTTTTGGCATGAACATGTGTATCACTACGATCGAGATTCAACAAACCATTCATTTTAGGTGTAAGACCATTGAAGGTATTATTCAAATGAACAGAGTAACCATTATTCTCCTTAAATGAATAACCGTATCGCGATAGACATAATCCAATCATGTCTATGCTCAACGCAAACACCAATCTCGATGGTAGAGGGAGCGTGCGATGCTTGATCATATCAACATTGGAAACACTTCCAACACATATCGTCAGCTCACCTTTAGCTAGTATCCGTTTATTCCGTAGCTTTTATTTCGAGTTACTAACACTTAGCAAACGAACCGGTATCTAATACCCTGGTGCTACTAGGAGTACTAGTAAAGTACACATCAACACAATGTATATCCAATATACTTCTATCGACCTTTGCCAGCCTTCTCATCTACCAAGTATCTAGGGTAATTCTGCTCCAGTGGTTGTTTCCCTTATTACAGAAGCACTTAGTCTCGGGTTTGGGTTCAACCTTGGGTTTCTTCACTAGAGCTGCAACTGAATTGCCGTTTCATGAAGTATCCCTTCTTGCCCTTGCCCTTCTTGAAACTAGTGGTTTCACCAACCATCAAAAATTGATGCTCCTTCTTGATTTCTACTTTTGTGGTGTCAAACATCGCGAATATCTCAAGGATCATCATATATGCCCCCGATACATTATAGTTCATCACGAAGCTCTAGCAGCTTGGTGGTAATGACTTCGGAGAAACATCACTATCTCATTTGGAAGATCAACTCCCACTTGATTCAAATGATTGTTGTACTCAGACAATCTGAGCACAAGCTCAACAATTGAGCTTTTCTCCTTAGTTTGCAGGCTAAGAAAATCGTCGGAGGTATCATACCTCTTGACGTGGGCACGAACCTGAAATCCCAATTTCAGCCCTCGAAACATCTCATATGTTTCGTGATGTTTCAAAACGTCTTCGGTGCCTCAACTCTAAACCGTTTAACTGAACTATCACGTAATTATCAAAATGTGTATGTCAGATGTTCGCAACATCCACAGACGACGTTCGAGGTTCAGCACACTGAGCGGTGCATTAAGGACATAAGCCTTCTATGAAGCAATGAAGACAATTCTCAGTCTACGGACCTAGTCCGCATAATTGCTACTATCAACTTTCAACTAAATTTTCTCTAGGAACATATCTAAACAGTAGAACTGAAGCGCGAGCTACGACATAATTTGCGAAGACCTTTTGACTATGTTCAGGATAATTAAGTTCATCTTATGAACTCCCACTCAGATAGACATCCCTCTAGTCATCTAAGTGATTACATGATCCGAGTCAACTAGGCCGTGTCCGATCATCACGTGAAACGGACTAGTCAACATCGGTGAACATCTTCATGTTGATCGTATCTTCTATACGACTCATGCTCGACCTTTCGGTCTCTTGTGTTCCGAGGCCATGTCTGTACATGCTAGGCTCGTCAAGTCAACCTAAGTGTTTCGCGTGTGTAAATCTGTCTTACACCCGTTGTATGTGAACGTTAGAATCTATCACACCCGATCATCACGTGGTGCTTCGAAACAACGAACTGTCGCAACGGTGCACAGTTAGGGGGAACACCTTCTTGGAATTATTATGAGGGATCATCTTATTTACTACCGTCGTTCTAAGTAAACAAGATGCAAAAACATGATAAACATCACATGCAATCAAATAATAGTGACATGATATGGCCAATATCATATAGCTCCTTTGATCTCCATCTTGGGGCTCCATGATCATCTTGTCACCGACATGACACCATGATCTCCATCATCATGATCTCCATCATCGTGTCTCCATGAAGTTGCTCGCCAACTATTACTTCTACTACTATGGCTACCGGTTAGCAACAAAGTAAAGTAATTACATGGCGTTGTTCAATGACACGCAGGTCATACAATTAATAAAGACAACTCCTATGGCTCCTGCCGGTTGTCATACTCATCGACATGCAAGTCGTGATTCCTATTACAAGAACATGATCAATCTTATACATCACATATCATTCATCACATTCTTCTTGGCCATATCACATCACATAGCATACCCTGCAAAAACAAGTTAGACGTCCTCTAATTGTTGTTTGCATGT
The DNA here is from genome assembly GCF_003073215.2 of Triticum urartu. Classification (NCBI taxonomy): domain Eukaryota; kingdom Viridiplantae; phylum Streptophyta; class Magnoliopsida; order Poales; family Poaceae; genus Triticum; species Triticum urartu. The sequence continues at coordinate 27,506,420 of NC_053025.1, forward strand.
TTTACGTGGCTGCTATGGGTTTCTAGCAAGAACGTTTCTTACCTACGCAAAAACCACAACGTGATATGCCAATTGCTATTTACCCTTCATAAGGACCCTTTTCATCGAATCCGATCCGACTAAAGTGGGAGAGACAGACACCCGCTAGCCACCTTATGCAACTAGTGCATGTCAGTCGGTGGAACCAGTCTCACGTAAGAGTACGTGTAAGGTCGGTCCGGGCCGCTTCATCCCACAATGCCACCGAATCAAGATTGGACTAGTAACGGTAAGCATATTGAACAAAATCAACGCCCACAACTACTTTGTGTTCTACTCGTGCATAGAAACTACGCATAGACCTAGCTCATGATGCCACTGTTGGGGAACGTAGCATAAATTCAAAATTTTCCTACGTATCACCAAGATCTATCTATGGAGTCATCTAGCAACGATGGAGGAGTGGATCTACATACCCTTGTAGATCGCGCACGGAAGCGTTCAAGAGAACGGGGTTGATGGAGTCGTACTGGTCGTGATCCAAATCACCGATGATCCTAGCACCGAACGGACGGCACCTCCGCGTTCAACACACGTACGGAGCAGCGACGTCTCCTCCTTCTTGATCCAGCAAGGGGGAGGAGAGGTTGATGGAGATCCAGCAGCACGACGGCGTGGTGGTGGAAGTAGCGGGATTCCAACAGGGCTTCGCCAAGCGCTGCGGGAGGAGGGAGATGTGTCATGGGAGGGAGAGGGAGGCGCCAGGGCTTAGGTTCGGCTGCCCTCCCTTCCCCCCACTATATATAGGGCCAAGGGAGAGGGGGGGTGCAGCCTTGGCCCTTCCTCCAAGTAAGGGTGCGGCCAGGGAGGAGTCCATCCTCCCCAAGGCACCTAGGAGGTGCCTTCCCCCTTTAGGACTCTTTCTTTCCCTTATCTCTTGGCGCATGGGCCTCTTGGGGCTGGTGCCCTTGGCCCATATAGGCCAAGGCGCACACCCCTACAGCCCATGTGGCCCCCCGGGGCAGGTGGACCCCCTTGGTGGACCCCCGGACCCCTTTCGGCACTCCCGGTACAATACCGATAATGCGCGAAACTTTTCCGGCGACCAAAACAAGACTTCCCATATATAAATCTTTACCTCCGGACCATTCCGGAACTCCTCGTGACGTCCGGGATCTCATCCGGGATCTCATTCCAGAGCTCGCCGGAGTTCGCCGGTGCGATCGAAGGGGCTCGGGTGGGGACGGTGGTTGTGGGGGCGATGGTGGGGCCTCGTCGAGCGAAGAAAACTTGACGCGGGTGGGGGTGGGGGTGGCAGAGGAACACAGGCGGTGGGGCCGGTGGTTCGGTCGGCGGCCCGTGCGGTGTTCTGTATGGGAAGCAGAGTATGTTCCTTGTCAGGAAGGGGAGCAGGGACATCTACAGTCAATAGCTGATAGAGCTGGCCTGTATGTGATCGATAGGCTTTCAATTACTAGCGGCAATACAACACCGTAATTTCCAGCCAGTTCCACTTTCCCGATTTATTTATCCTGGTTATGGTGTACCCCTGTTATGTACACTATGATTTGCCTAGTTGATGTGTGCTCTTGTTATCATGGTTTGGCAATAAACTCTCTATACAGTATATTATGAACCTATCATCTGCCAGCTATCCTTACTTCTGGAGCCTATTTTTTGTGTACTTGTGCTAGATTATATAAATGCACGCACCATATTACAGCACACATGAGCTCTCTCATCAGAATCCAGTGATAGCACACAAGTGTTTACAGGGGCGCCCCTATATTAGAATATCATCTGCATTACAAAGATAATCTCACAACTATTTATGTTTTCATGGTTCTCAGATATTATACGCAATTACAGTGAATATCAGAATCCGCGCATCAGAAGAATTTTGTGGAACATTGCAATGACTTACAAAATTGGCAGCAAGGCATTGAGTGCCATTCTGGAAGCAATGAAACTCGTACGCTCCCCACCTGTTGATTCTTGTTCAGAATATCATCCTAATGACTATTCTAACCTCGAGGAGTCAAAGGCAGATGGTCTGTCCTGTTCACCCATCAAGGTGCCTGTTCTAATTTGGCAAGGTTTTATTGATTGCGCGTATCTTGCACATGTTGTCTTGCATTTCTTCTACTTTGTTGCACCGCCATCTGCTTAGTTTACTCATCATATATGTCGAGATGCCATACCCATCCATTATCAATACATATTCCATCTATCATCATACCATGTTTTTCCACTCAAATGCTGTTCTTGTGCATCAGACATCAAAAAGGAAGAGGGTGATTGCCGAACCTGAAGGAGCACCAGAAAAGTCCTTGAAAAACGTGGTGGTGCCGGAGAAATCAGACATCACCCCACTTATATTGGTTGTACAACCAGTGACACAAAACGTAGGACCGACTCTAGCAGACTATACCCATACTTCACTGGCCACACCACTAGCCCCACCACACAGGACCTGCACTCCAGCAAAACGTATACCGATTTCATTTGCCATAGCACCAGCTGTACCACAGAAAAATCCAACTCCAGCAAAAAGTACAGCAAGTCCACTAGCCGAAGACCTATCCCAACTGCAGAGACGGCCAGTTCCTGCATATTGGAACCCCATTCCATTTATTCCCAGTTTAAAAGACAATGCTTTCAATGTTGTTAGGGACTGCGTGTATATATTCCCATCATGGGAAGATTATTGTGAAGACAAATACCATTTTCACATCTTCCTGTCCAACTTACGTGTAAGTGCTATTATTCATGGCTATTATTTTCCTGTTTTTTGCTGATTAAACACATCAATGATTTACATTACATTGTTGTAACTAGGCGAGGGTCAATCTGGATAGTCATGACGAGCAAAGCTTGCTTGTGCTTTTCAAGGAAGCATTGCAGCAGTATCGGTGTTACCTGAGGAAATCACACTTTGATGGCAAGTCTATAAACGAATTTCCGGTGAAGTCTCATGTGCTAAATTTAGAAGACATTGAATGGAAAAACCTTGTTATGCACTGGTCTCGTTCCCAGGATGAGGTACTGTCTATGAAATCACATGACAATTTGAACTTCTACTTTTCCGCATGTGCCTTACGGATCTTTTTTGCAGGAAATCTGTTCGAAGAAGAATTCCGGTTTGACAAGGACAACAAGATATCACAAATATGCTGCCCGCTGCTTTGCTCTTGTTAGTACCTGTTGTCCTGTATCACTGTACTTGCATACATACCTGGTTCATTATGTGACAGCAGTATGCATGATAGCTTGCTTATCAATTGTTCGCTCCAAATTATCTGATCTGTATGAATGGTTACATTAGTGTAGAATATATCCAATGCCAATGTTTTTTAGCTCTGCATTGTTCTTGTAAGTACATGCTGTCCTTTATCAGTGTACTTATAATGACATGTAGTTGTTCATGTACCATCACTCTGCAGCTTATTTTCCTTTGCCCTCCATTTTCTACACATCAGATCTATATTTACTCTTACCATAAGGTTGGTACTGAAGAAGTTTAGCTGTGCATTGCTCTTGGCTGTACCTTTTGCCTGTATCGCTGCACTTACATTTATAGCTACTTGGTTATGTAGCATCACTCTTCATCTTATCTTAAATATTCTCCATTTTTCGTATATTATCACATCTATATTTACTCTTAACAAAATGTAGAATAAAGGCAATGCTTTTGAAGAAGATTCTGTGGTAAACTTCTTGAATTGCCCCCCCCCATCAGCATGGACAAGGCCTTTATAGAGCGTGTCTTCACCAATAATGTAAGTTTTTCCATTTCAAGCCTTCAAACTTTGTTGTATATATTTGGTTAGGCATGACTGCAACAGCTGTTTATTTTTGGTGTTTGCATCAAATTGCTTGTTTAAAGTTTATTATATGTACTTCATAAACAAAAGTTCGTCCTTTCTCAATTTAAGTTTTCAGTTGTACAACCAAGTTCCTTCTTCATACCATGTAAATTAAACTATACAGAGCAAGTGATCTTCTTTTGCACTGCATGTATGCTTCTGTTCTTCATTTGTAATCCAGTGGTGTGGTGAACCTACCCACTACAGCACAATGTCATATTCTGCAATGTCTTAACTATGAAAAATGTCATATCATTCTACTATTATTTAAACTGTCTCTTTATTTGCCAATCTGAAATGGTATAAATTGACAGGACACTAACCATTGATACTTATGAGTTCTTCATCTGCAATCCAGTGGTGTCGTGAAGCTGCCAACTCCTTCACAATGTCATTTCCTGCCATGTCTTGACCTGAACAATACCATATTGTGTTAATGCAAATTTAAACTGTGTCACTTTATTCGTCAGTAAGAAATGTGATGAATTGTCAGCACTGATATTTTTATGTGCAAAACCTGTCATTTGTCTGCTTGTTTATCTTTCAGAGTGAGGAAGATATAAGTGTTGAACAAGCGCAGTCTCATCATCTTGCTCAGCTGCTTGCGCTGCAGCTCCCCAGCAGGGCTAACCTTTCTTGAACTCTATTGAAGTGCTGTCGGTTTTGTATATTATTTTGTCAGCGTGTTTATTTGCACTGGTGGCGATCTTTGATGCCCAGTGTATGTAATCTGCTGTGTGCTTGTGCTTTATTATCATAGTGGCAAACTTTGATGCCCAGTGAATGTAATATGCCGTAATTTCTTTATTGTATAGTATAGGTTTTTTTTCTTATTCACGATGCTGCAGTTATTTTACTGTATATATATCCTGTCTTCGCAGTAAACCGGCCAAACCGTAAAATTACGATACATAATCGGGCCGTCATGCAATCACGATGTAGGTTGGGCCTGAAACGTGTCGATCAGCTCACGGGCCGGCAGCAGCCCGAAATGAACCCCGGCCCATGATTGTGCAAATCAAATCACGAGCTTTTAATAGGCCGAAAAATTGTCTCGGTCCTTGTTTGGCCCAATCAGATATCGGCTGCGAGCAGGCCGGATGCAAACCGGGCTGTAGTTAGGCCCAACTATATGACGGGCTTTTAACAGGCTGCAATTAATATAGGGTCGAAATGTTAAACGGGCCCTTAACATGCCAAAACTAATATCAGGCCGAATTACTAAGTGGGCCTTCAGCAATTGGGCCCAAAAGCATAGTGTCCATTTGACGGGCCGAATCTAATATGGGCCATAATTAGGCCCAAAACCTCTTAAAGGGCCGGACCTGATCTGGGCCGTAATTTGGCCCAGAACATGGTAGGCTTTTAACGGGCCGGATCTCATATGGGCCACTATTAGGCCCGGAGCGTGGCAGATCATTAATAGACCGTATCAAATATGGGCCGACATTTGGCCCAAAATATGGCAGCCAGTTAACGGGCCGGCCTACTATGGTCCTCAAAATCTGGTGGGCCTATAGCTGGGCCGGCCCATTAATGTCGGCGAAATCTCGTGGGCCTTTAGCTGGGCCGGCCCATTATGATCCGCAAGAATTTTGTGGGCCTTTACCTGGGCCGGCCTATTATGGCACACAAAAATCTTGTGGGCCTTTACCTGGGCCAGCCCATTATGGCCCGCGAAATCTTGTGGGTCTTTAGCTGGGCCAGCCCATTATGGTCCGTAAAATCTCGTGGGCCTTTAGCTGGGCCGGCCCATTATGGTCCACAAAATCTTGTGGGCCTTTAGTTGGGCCGGCCCATTTAAACTTGTTGGGTCGTGCCACGTGTCGACGTATCATAGGCGCCTTCTGTCCAGTGAGTGGATGACATCTGTCCCGACAATGAGCCGACACGTGTTTCCTCTAGGCAATGATGATTTTACACGTGGAAAATCCCCATTGGTCGGGGCTGTTAACGGGTTATCGGATCCAAAACCTGACCCGATAGCTTAACGGCGTTCCATTACGGTGGATGCCACGTGTTGGTCACCCTTGATGAAAGCACTTCTGTGACGCGCGATTTATCGTCATGGAAGTGGACACTTCCGTGATGATAATTTTGGTAATGTCATGGAACACTTCTACGACAGCACATGTATGACTATCTTGATTTTGTCAGAAATTTGTCATGGATGTACATGCATGACAAAAAAAGCGACCTACTGTGACAAACACGTATCATCACAGAAGTGTATTTTTTTGTAGTGCAAGAAAAGAAAAAGCACTAAGGTAATTTAACTTGCCTTCAAATAATTTTAGATGAGTTTAGTAGCTGTCAATTAATACATGAATCTACTGCAGGCTGGTACGACACAAGCTGGAAGTGCACCTACTTCTCAACCAGCAGCAAGATCAGCCCCAACTTGTGGAACTGTGATGTCTACTACACAACCTTCTTCTTGTAGACGTTGTTGGGCCTCCAAGTGCAGAGGTTTGTAGGACAGTAGCAAATTTCCCTCAAGTGGATGACCTAAGGTTTATCAATCCGTAGGAGGCGTAGGATGAAGATGGTCTCTCTCAAGCAACCCTGCAACCAAATAACAAAGAGTCTCTTGTGTCCCCAACACACCCAATACAATGATAAATTGTATAGGTGCACTAGTTCGGCGAAGAGATGGCGATACAAGTGCAATATGGATAGTAGATATGGGTATTTGTAATATGAAAGTATAAAAACAGCAAGGTAACTAATGATAAAAGTGAGCGTAAACGCTATTGCAATGCTAGGAAACAAGGCCTAGGGTTCATACTTTCGCTAGTGTAAGTTCCCTCAACAATAATAACATAATTGGATCACATAACTATCCCTAAACATGCAACAAAGAGTCACTCCAAAGTCACTAATAGCGGAGAACAAACAAAGAGATTATGGTAGGGTACGAAACCACCTCAAAGTTATTCTTTCCAATCAATCCGTTGGGCTATTCCTATAAGTGTCACAAACAGCCCTAGAGTTCGTACTAGAATAACACCTTAAGACACAAATCAACGAAAACCCTAATGTCACCTAGATACTCCAATGTCACCTCAAGTATCCGTGGGTATGATTATACGATATGCATCACACAATCTCAGATTCATCTATTCAACCAACACATAGAACCTCAACGAGTGCCCCAAAGTTCCTACCGGAGAATCGCGATGAAAACGTGTGCCAACCCCTATGCATAGGTTCATGGGCGGAACCCGCAAGTTGATCACCAAAACATACATAAAGTGAATCACGTGGTATCCCATTGTCACCATAGATACGCACGGCAAGACATACATCAAGTGTTCTCAAATCTATAAAGACTCAATCCGATAAGATAACTTCAAAGGGGAAACTCAATTCATTATAAGAGAGTAGAGGGGGAGAAAACATCATAGGGTCCAACTATAATAGCAAAGCTCGCGATACATCAAGATCGTATCACCTCAAGAACACGAGAGAGAGAGAGAGATCAAACACATAGCTACTGGTACATACCCTCAGCCCCGAGGGAGAACTACTCCCTCCTCATCATGGAGGGCACTTGGATGATGAAGATGGCCACCGGAGAAGGATTGCCCCCTCCGACAGGGTGCCGGAACGGGTCTAGATTGGTTTTCGGTGGCTACGGAGGCTTCTGGCGGCGGAACTCCCGATCTATTGTGCTCACGGATGTTTTTAGGGTATATGGAGATATATAGGCGGAAGAAGTACGTCAGGGGGGCCACGAGGGGCTCACGAGGGTGGAGGGCGTGCCCAGGGGGTGGGCGCCCCCCTGCCTCGTGACCTCCTCACAGATCCCCCGACGTGCACTCCATGTCTTCTGGGCTTCTTCCTTCCAAAAATGAGTTCCGTGAAGTTTCAGGTCAATTGGACTTCGTTTGGTTTTCCTTTTCTTCGAAACCCTAAAACAGGGTAAAAACAGAAACTGGCACTGGGCTCTGGGTTAATAGGTTAGTCCCAAAAATGATATAAAAGTGTATAATAAAGCCCATAAACATTCAAAACAGTAAATAATATAGCATGGAGCAATCAAAAATTATAGATATGTTGGAGACGTATCAAACTGCTGGAACTGCTTCAAAGTTTAAACCTCCCAGGAAAACAACTCCAACTGCGCAAGCTGGAACATCTGCTAGCAAAAAAAGGATGAAGAGAGCTGCGACATCTTCATTACCAAGCTATAAGTACTTCAATGCTAGTGGCAATGAGTAGAGCATGTCTTCTATGCTAGTGACCATGTAATGAAAACTAGCTTTTGGTGATCATAGATCATTTCCTGTTAGTATGCACTGAACTATGTGCTTGTCATGATCATATATCATTTCCTGTTGCAAACATCTGAATCCTTTTGGTGTTGTTGCAAAGAGGAAGATTATGTCTGAAATGAAAATGCCTGAGATATTTGGTCATTTGTCAACATATCCAGTTTTATGTTGTTGCAAAGATGCTCCTGCCAACATATCATGTCATAAATTGTGTCATTTGTCAACAAAACTATGCTCATTATTCAAGATAGGAAATCAAGCAACAAGGCAAATGCACAAATTGGATGATAATGCCACAATGGCCACATACTTCATTACTAGGATGAACATAGATCAACATATCATACATAGTTCCAGCCACATACTTCATTACTAGGATCAACATAGATCAACATAGTTCCAGCAAAAACTGACACTAACCAACCATTCTCCTTCTCCATACAAGGATCAACCTGACCACATATTCAGTGCACTAGAAATTTCCCTAGCACTAAACCTAGCACAAAGACAGCAAACACAACCAGAATTGTCTTATATTTGGTCTTCACTGCATCTATCTCAGCACTTTTTTCTTTCAAGTGTTCCTGCAGAGCCAGAATCACACTTTCAGTCATTGTTTGCTCTTCAACTGCATCTTCAGTCCTAGCACCCTTCAGTCTCCAAACTTCATCTCTTAAATCTCCAATCAAACCAGAAAAAAACTTGGGCAATGGATCATCATGCCACTCAATAAACCCACAACCACCATTCTATCAAAATGAACACAACGGAATGAATCAGATTAACCGAGCAGTGGCAGAAGAAAGGCACTTGCAGATGGAAAATGGAGCTCACCAGCACATGGACGCAGGCGTAGTACCTCCTGCCGAGGTTCTGCCGGCTCCACGATATCCACCTCGGCGCCTTCCTTGGCGGATTGCAATGGCAGAGCTTCGGCGGCTCGTAATCCATGGCGCCCTCGCGGTATGGAACCAACGACCTTGTCTCAGCCTCCCTCCTTCCGCTAGCTCGACGGAATCCGGGAGCGGAAGATGCCCCTGAGAACCCCGACATCGCACCCTGCCCCCCCCCCCCGCCGCCGCCGCACTGCGCCACGCTCAGATCGCTGCCCCCTCGTCTCTGTCGTCGCCGTAAACCTAACAGTGAGGTCAAATCCCCCCTCTCTATCCAAATGCGTGGTCAACACACCCTCTCCATGGCCCACAAGTCAGAATCCTGGTGAAATCCCTGCCACGTCAGCAAATTAGCACTAAAACGGTCTCAGGGTTTAATTTAGACCGGGATTAGTGAGATGAGTGTGCTGATTTCAGGGATTAGGAGTTCAGGGTTCCATTTAGCTTTTCTCTACGAGTTCAGGGTTTGTTTTAGACTTTTTCCAATTACAAAACACATGGAAATATAGATTAACGCGCAGACAAGTTCTTCAAATTAATTTAAGGTGAGGCTAGAGTTTCTCATCATGTGGTGAGATTTGGTGTCAGGTGTTTCAGATTTATTCAATGGTTCACCGATTGACACACTGGTCCTTAGGGGCACATGCGCCAAGACTTTCACACTGTCATCGACAAGGTCAAGCCGGCTCCGTATTTCAATGCCACTTTGACTGTAAAAATTTGAACTGTCGTGATATGAATTATGAAAAACGCCATGCTACTTTACAAATCTTCCATTTCTCCAATTTATAAATTTACAATGAGTATGATAGAAAAGAGAATGACTTGTGATCTAGAAAACCTAAATTGCCATGCTAAACTGTAAAATTGGCATCCTCTAGATAAAAAATGCCATGAAAAATAGTAATATGGAAATTGCCATGCTACTTTATAAAACTGTCATCTCTCTAATTTTGCCATGCTACTTTATAAAACGGTCATTTCTTGAATTTATAAATTTACCATGACAATAAAAAATGTCATACCAATAATAAAAAATCCGCCATCCTCTTGATAATAAAAACGATATGCCAGCTATAACAAAAATACAGTGCTAAAAAGTAAAAACATAAATTTATAAATGCCATGCTCTAAAAATATCGGAATTGCCATGATACTTTATGAAACTGCAATTTCTCTCATTTTATAAATTTACTATGATATAAAAAAAATGCCATGCCAATGATAATAAAACTACCATCCTCCTACTATACTAATAAATTTTTCCATGTTATTAATATTAAAATTTCATGCTCTTAATAATAAATTTGTCATCCTCCTACTATACTAATAAAGAAATGCCATGTTATTAATATTAAAATGACATGCTCTTAGTAATAAAGCTGCCATCCTTTAATAAGTGAAAATAGGGATTCTTGTTCTTTCAAGAAAGAAAAAAAATCAAGATTTTCAGTTTTTTTTTTCAAATGAAAAACCAAGTTAACTCAGATACATAATGGTGTTTGAGCATGAGTGTTCGCAAGCCCCGCTTCGGCCCAAGTGGCGAGTGTGGATGGTCCTCGTGTAGGAGTTCAAGGATCTTACGGAGCTATTGTTAGTGAAATCAAGGCGAGAGCAGCACACTTCTCCTGTAATTTTATTTTCAAAAGTTAGCTAAATTTGTTGTTTCTTTACCTAGGGATCGTCATGTGTGACTTGACCAGCCTCATGACCAAGTCTGTACCCCACCTTTTGTGGAATTTGAGTAATAAAGTGGCTTTTCCCTCAAAAGAAAAAAAGGAAGGAAGTAAAAAAAGAAACCGTTCATCACGAGAGCCGAGATAGTGAACCACTCTAGAGAGCCGAGATAGCGAACCACTCTAGAGAGCCGACCTGGCACCCGATTCACGCCATGATCCATGCCGCCACATCGCACGGCGGGAAGGGAGTTCACTAGGATCGTTCCCCTGAAGAATTCTATGAGACCAGGTCTTACGCGAGCCCCATCCTGATGAATGACATGTGGCATTCACAAATCACAAAGCATCTCCACCCCCATTTAAAATCAGGGGGGAGAGATTAGATGCTTTGTGATTTATGAATCCCACGTGTCATCTATCAGGATGGGTCTCACCTGCTAACCGTGAGACCTGGTCTCATATAATTTTTTTCCGCTCATGTGCAGGGTTCACCGCACGAATTAATGTGCAGAGCAAATAATAAAGTGACACGTGTTCTGATGGGACCAACTAATAAGGCCTTTTTTTCTAGGAGTTTCCTGATTCTCAATTCTTCTAGACTAGAGACCATGAATCTGATCGTGGCCAAGGCTGCGGCGGCGTGAGGCTGAGGTGATGGTGTGGGCAGCCAAGGCGGGGCCGCGGATGAATACGTCGCGAGGCTGAGGGGCACACAGCTATTAGACTTCGGTCGGAAAAAAGCAGCGATTGGACCATGGTTCCTTACGTAGTGGAGATGGCAGCACTCATGCGTTGAATTCACAGTCCTCGTGCATGGAGGTGAGTTGGAGCGGCGGAGCAGCACGTCCTCCGTCTTGTCCGGCTTCACGCGACGCGGGGAGCTTCATTTGTGTGGCGGCCGGCGGCGGGGGGCGTCGTCGTCAACGGGATGATAGCTAGCTACTCTCTCGAGGAAGCACCCTAGTATTACAAACGTTGATTTCTTAGGATGTAAAGCTTCATGGTCTCTACCCTCAATTAATGGTGGAGTAGAAGATTGAGAACCAGGGAACTGATAGAATAAAAAAAGAGAAATAAAAATGTCTTTTCTGATGGTCCCACTGGAACATGTGTCACTTGATTATTGGCCGTGCATATTAATCCGTGCTATGACCCCTGCACCCGAGCCAAACCCCCCTGACGAGCGGTGGTCGGACAGCATATCCGAGAAATGGAACGTGCAGGTGAGTGCACTGCATCGGAATCGCGACCAAAAGATATGCGTCGTGTGCGGGCACGTAACGTAAAGCGCCGTGCCGTGCCACTCGGCCGGTCCGGGCGATCGTCCTGCCGCGATTACCGCCTGGACGGGAATGGGTCTGGCCCGTTGCCAATGGACTACTCCGGCCGGCCACGTACAGTAGTACATACTACCTTTCTAGCAAAGCAACTTTTATCAAAAGCGATTGGTACGAAGAAGAAAAAGGCATGGAATAATGGCGGCCGGCGTGCCACGCCCGTCTTTTCCCCCTACCGGCCGCCGATCAAGGCAACATGTGCACAAGCCGTGCAAGAACGGGTCGGAGAAACAACTTCTAGTCTAGATTCTAGATTACAACTCAAGTTGGACCCTAGAAAAGAATCGTTCTCGCTGCATTTCGGTCCAGTTCAGCGCGGCACGCGGTAACACTCGCACCCGCGCCGTCGACCCCGTGCGTGTTTTCCCCTGAAAAATGAAAAGAATCTAAGCAGCAGGACCGGCCTCGACTGGCCTTTCTTTGGGCACGTGAGGTGCGTACGGGGAAATTGCGTGCACTGTGCGCCAAAAACGCAATGTTTGGCAGGGCGTCAGATCCAACACAAGCACACTACGCTACAAAACATAACAGATCATCATCAGAGTAATAAAACGAAAGGTAAAAAATCCGGTGACACTCCAACCCCCAATCCTAAATCCCTCATCACGGATCCAGCAAATGGCAAAGCAGCTGAACTGAACGTCCGTGGTGCCACCCGACCCGACCCACCACTGCCGTGCCGCGCCAGCGCCGACACACATCATTTTTACATTACAACTCGAAAACTGTTTTTTCTCCAAACAATATCTCCATATCATCATACTAAAACTATAATCAAGCTAAATTCCAATCTAAGTTCAAAAATATGAGGGATTTCAAGTAAATAATGCGTCGAATCAGAAGCAAGTTTGCAAAAACTAATTGGAGGGATCGAGGGAGCTTACATTTCTCTCTTCGGGGCCATCTTGATCCGCAAAAACGATGAAGAAACGGTGAAGATCTGAGAGGGAGAGTGGAGGAGATGAAAGAGGGAGAGAGGGGCGAGTGGGGAGAAAGAAACTGCCGACAGGGGGAGGGGGGGGGGGGGGGGAGATGGGCAGGGGCGCGAGGTCTCGGGCGAAATAACTGCTCGCACCCTATCGCCAGAGGCGCTGGCGGTAGGATTAGACAGCCTACCGCCAGGGGCCGTGAAGATAGGGTGCAACGGAGGGGGACGACGGTCGTCTTCGCGTGCTGATGTGGACTAGTACCCTACCGCCCCCGACGGTAAGAAAAAGGATCAAATCCTGATTTTTTTTCAACCGAGGTCAGATCCTAAATTTGTACTCCCTCCGTTCCGAATTACTTGTCTTAGATTTGTCTAGATACATCCGTATCTAGACAAATCCAAAACAAATAATTTGGAACAGACGGAGTATGTCAGAAGGGTCAAAACAAGAAATTTAGCCTCCGATGACACTCCAACCCCCAATCCCAAAGCCCTCCTCACGGATCCAGCAAACGGCAGGCAGCTGAACCGAACGTCCGTGGTGCCACCCGACCCGACCCGACCCAGACCACAAACCCCGTCGTGCGTGCGACCGGCCCACCACCACCACTGCCGCGCCGCGCCAGCGCCGACGCGCGCATCGTTTTTACGTTACAACTCGCCACGAAAGCGAGAGTTGAAAGGAGCAACCGCCCACCCGACTCCTCCTCCCCCGGCCGAGTCCACCCCTCCTCTCCTCTCCTCCCTCCGCCCGCCGACACACGCGCAACGCGCGGCGCCGAACTCACCAGCCCCACCTCACCCTCCTCGTCTCTCTCGCCCCGCCGGCCGACGGATTCCCGGCCACCAAGCTCGCCTCCCGCGAGATCCCGCAGCAATGGAGGTGAGTGCGTGCGTGCGCAATCTCTCTCACGAGTCGCAACTCCCTAGTCTTATCTTCTTCTTCTCCTCCGTTGGTGCTCGCGCGGTGGTCGGGCCGGCCGTCTCTCGTAGTCGTAGCAAAACTCCGGGTTGGATGGAGGCCACGGGAGGCGTCGTCTCCGACGATTTTTGCCCGGCCTGGTCCTCCGGGGACGGCGCGGGAGGCCACGAGGACGAGCATCTCCCCGTCGCCGCTTTCCCGCTAGATTCCGCGCGTTCCTCCCCGAAAAGGCCAGCGGCCCAGCGCAATGCGGGTCAACGGCTCGACGGCGGGTGCGCGCGCCGTCTGCCTGCTCCTCGGTAAGTCCGCCGCAACCGCAATGCCGGCGAGCTCTGGATGCAGAGGGAGCCAGGGGATCCAATCGGCGCTTCGTTCCAAGTTTCTCGCGCTTGCTGGGCAATCCGTTGGTTTCCCCCCGGATTCTTAGGCTCTGAATCCGAACCGGAGCCTCTGATTTTGTTTTCTACGGGTACCGACTTTTCAAGGCCGTGGGTTAGAAACTGGTTGGTAGTAGTTCAGATCTTGAAGAGGAGCCGTTTCTAGTTTCTGTTGGGAATGTCTTTTCTTTAAGATCAGCAGATGATTTGGGCTCCTTTTGGTCAATGAATGCGCTTTCTTCTTTTTTTGCATTTAGGGAAATTAACCACTCCTGGTAACAGGGGAGCTGGCATACATTATTACTTTTGCAGCTCTAATTGTACAACAGCACGATTCCTAATGGTGTGCTGTCAACATTATCTTATTGAGCGTATGATTCTCATTGATTTACGTAGTGCTATCTACTGTATTCTTTCTGACTGAGCTGGTTGAACAACTTTATTTCTAATATGTCCTAGTATGTGACCTACATACTAGATACAAAAGGTGCAAATGACATCTATTTATATTTATAGTTCCTGGAATTACATTTTTAGCTAAAGTTTAGCATGTGGTCTCCTGTTAATAATTGATCGTGACACCTCTGGGACTGCATTAGACTGCTCATTTTCATCTATCATACAAAGTTTGTTTAATACTCCCTCCGTTTCTAAATATAAGTCCTTTTAGAGATTCCAATACTGCCTACATACAAAGCAAAATGAGTGAATCTACACTCTAAAATACGTCTATATACATCCGAATGTAGTCCGTATTGAAATATCTAAAAAGGCTTAGATTTAGAAATTAGAAACGGAGGGAGCAAATCCAAATAGAAATGTGACTTTTGAGTTCAATTTCTTCTCTCTTAATAATTGACTGTGGCACCTGGGAATACATTACACTGCTCATTTTCATTTATCATACAACATTTGTTTAGTATATGCCAAATGGAAATGTAACGTTTTTTGAGTTAAATGTCTTCTCTCTTCTGTATAGTTCAAAAAGGATATTTATTACCCAGTTGATGTTCCTGGGTCCTGACAGCTATGTGCTATCTACATTGCCATGTTCGTGTATCTAATCCATTCTCTCTAATGTTGTCCCACAATTCATACTTATGTTGTTGGTTTGAGTCATTTAACATTTCTTCAGAATGAGATTGTTCTGTAAACGCTGGAAAGTTTGGGTTTCAGGAATGCTAAACTGTGTCGACTCCTTATCCAAAAATATACAATTACTACAATCGTGCATCTTATCTCCTCCCCTGTGCTAAAGTAGCACTAGTGTCTCATGAGCAAACCCCCGACCCCCGAGCCGCTCCCGCGAGCGTCCTCGGGGGAAACCCTAGCGCGCCGCCCCTCGTCCTCCCTCGTCGATCTCTTCCCCCGCCGCCATCGTACAACGCCGCCGGGCAAAGTCCGGCCGGCGTTGGTGGCGGCGGGGATCTTGCCCCTCTCCTCGCGGTTGGCGTCCGGCGCGGCGCGAGATGGCGCTGGGCTGGGCGGGGCCCAGCGGCGTGGCGGAGGGCGTGCTGGGTGGCGGCGCCCCTGCCTGGCGGCGGTGCAGCTGCGGCTTGGGGCCCCTCCAACGCACGGCGGCTGCGGCTTCTCTGGCGGCGACGCAAGTTATCCCGGCGGCGGCTTGGCGGCGTGGCGCGGCGGACCTCCGGCGATGACTCGGCGGCGGGCTGGAGGGCTAGGCACCGTCCAGTGGTGCTGCCTCCGCGGCGGTTGCGGTTTGGGGCCCTTGACCCCGATCCGATCTGGATCTAGTGGTGCTTGGGTCTGGGCCATGGCCATGGCGGCCGGCGAGGCATGGTGTTCGTCGGGGCTTGTCGCCCTCTAGGCACCATGGGGGTGCCGGCGGTGACGCGTGCCCGGCGTGGTGACGCTGGTGGACGTGGTGGTCATCTTCCCGAGATGGCCGGCCAGAGGCTTGGTGATCGGATCTCGAGATCCATCATCTTGTCCCGGCTGCGAGTAGGGGAGACATGGTTGCCGGTGAAAACCGAGCCGACGGCAGGCGATGGCGGAGTTCTCGCCGTTACCTTGATGGAGGCATCGTCGTGTAACTACTGTCGACCCACTCGTGCTGCTCCGGGGGAAACCCTAGGATCTGGTGTTCCAGATCGGACGATGGCGGCACTGTGATGTCGTTTCTCTCTTGGGAGCATCGTTTGTGGAGCAGCGTTGGAAGTCAGAGGCAGGAGGTGGAGCGGCTTCGTCTTGCACGGAGCTTCGGTGGTGATGTCAAGTCATGCCTGACTGACAGGTGCTACGCTTTGTCATGCCTGGTCGGCAGTTGCTACGCATGACAGATCTTCCAAGGACTTCAAGCTGTGTCGTCTGGTGATACCTGGCAGCATGGCGCTGAGGTGTATCAGTGGCGACCGCGACGTGCTCAGCTGTTTGCGCGCAGGGAGGAGGTGCCGTTTGGCGCCGTGGTGGCGTCGACGATAGCTAGACCGAGCAAGGTTGATGCATCAGTACAGTTTTGAAGATGGAGCGGTGGCAGTTGGCGGCGGCGGCCTTTGAGAGCACGCCGGATCAGTGTGTGCCCCAGACCCGACAAGAGGCTAGGTTGGGGTCTTAGGTCTTAGATGTTAGGCTTGGCTGCGATGTCTGTTTGGTATTAGGCCCAGGCTATCTGCGCCCCTTCATCAACTGGATAGGTATAGCGACAGTTTGTTGCTTAGACGGCGGCTTTAGTCTTACTTTTGTATGATTTTGTAAGGTCTTGTGAGAATAATTAATAAAGTGGCCGTATGCATCTCGCCCAAATGCAGAGGCCGGGGGTCATCCTCCTTTTCTAAAAAAAAAAGCACTAGTGTCTCATATACCATTTGTTCATTTTCGGTAGATGTAAAATCACTACAGTCCAACCTCCCCTGTGCTAAAGCAGCACTAGCAATATCCCATTTGTTCATTTTCGGTAGATGTAAAATCACTACAGTCCATCTTATCACCTCCCCTGTGCTAAAGTAGCACTAGCAATATCCCATTTGCTCATCATTGATATTCTGTTGCAGGTGAGGACAGTAAAAGTTGGCAATATTTCATTGAGTGCCTCAAAAAGGGAGATCACAGAGTTCTTTTCTTTCTCTGGTGATATAGAATATGTTGAAATGCAAAGGTAAGTCATCATTACTTATTGTGTGCTTGTTTTCAATGGAGCAGAAGAGTGTTTCTTAAATATTTGCTCGTGTTTTCATCAGTGAAACTGATTGGTCACAACTTGCATACGTCACATTTAAGGACTCACAAGGAGCAGACACTGCTGTGCTTCTCTCAGTACGTTCGAGCTCCTGAAACTTATTACCTGGTGATATTTCATCTCACTGCTCTTTGGGGATTTGGCTTATAATCATGGATCGCTAATCTACAGGGAGCAACGATTGTTGATCTTTCTGTCATCATAACTCCAGTTGAGAACTATCAGTTGCCTCCTGAAGCCCACAAACAATTACCGGTAAGAATGTTTTAACTGCATGACCATTATTTTGAGTTGTATTAAACTGGAAAGAACTTACTTTCAGGCCTGGGAGTTTTAGTCTCTGAAACTGAAAAGGAACTAGGTGAATATTACAACTGTTTTAAATCAAGAATATGGTGCATTTTTTTAATAGCACTTAATTTGTGGTAGAAATAGTATTTCTTTTTCCTGCTCTTACTGTTTAATGGCTTTCTATAGACGTGGTTTCCTCTCTGGAGCAGCATTTTTTTAGTTTAGCAATTCAAAAGTAAAATATTGTAGTATTAACTTCCACCAACATTGTTTCAGTTTCTCACCATGATAAGAACATTTCTATGTCAATGAGGAGAGAAATAAAGAGACCGCATGGATTTTCTCTCAAATCAGTCTCCTGCAACTGCAGTTAACTTAACCTCATTTTATGTTCATTTTCTTTACAAAATTATTTAGTTACTATCCTGACTACTTTTAATATGCTTTGATATTCCACTCTTCTGAATTTTCGTGCATGTCCTTGTGGGTGCAGGGAGAGAATTCTCCCTCTGCTGAATCTGCAGTCAGGAAGGCGGAGGATGTTGTGAGCAGCATGATGGCCAAGGGTTTTGTCCTCAGCAAGGACGCACTCAACATGGCAAGGTCTTTCGACGAGCGTCACAACATCATGTCCACCGCCACCGCCACTGTCGTGTCTCTAGATCACCAGTACGGCCTGAGCGAGAAGATCAGCCTGGGCCGGGCGGTCGTCGGCAGCAAGGTCAAGGAGGTGGACGAGCGGTACCAGGTGTCGGAGCTCACAAGGTCCGCCCTGGCCGCTGCCGAGCAGAAGGCCAGCGTCGCAGGCTCGGCTCTCATGGGCAACCAGTACGTCTCAGCCGGCGCCTCCTGGCTTACCAGCGCGTTCGGCATGGTGACCAAAGCGGCGGGCGACATGGGCTCCATGGCCAAGGACAAGGTCGACAAGGCCGAGGAGGAGAGGAAGGCCATCATGTGGGAAGAGAGGAACGGGCTGGTGAGCGAGTACGCGAAGATCCATCTGGACGAGCACTCCTCGTGGGAGCCTGCGGTTCTTCCCGTGGAATCGATGGACGAGCAGAAGCTCCAGGCCGTGTGACGATGAGATCTGAACAAACGGAACGGTAGCCGCTTCGACTGGTGTGTGTCATTCGTTGATTGTTACTTGTTGGATATATACAGAGATCCTTTTTTTCGCCGCTGCGCTGGAGCAAAAACAGGGTGTTGTCTGTCTATCGGCGCCTACAGTGTGATGTAAATTTTAGAGTGATGCGCTTGTGTTCCTGTCAGCTTTGTTATACCGCTAGAGCCACTGAAAGGGTTTTTTTCTTCTTGTTTTCTGCTACCATAGAATGCAACTCTACTCGTTGGATGTAATTTACCTGACGCTGTGGGAATTGAAGTTGCTTTTTCTGTTCACCCCTCTTGTAATTTGAGAACTTAATTCCAGTGTTAGCTGCTAAAATGCTTGGAAAGGACCGAGGATGTGTTGAAGATATGTGTGCTGCGTTAGAGCAACTCTAGCAGAGTGGTCATATCGCATATGAAGGATGCCGGGCCTGTGCGCAAACACAGAATCGCCCAAAGGCTGTCTACATTTCTTTGTCATATCATTCAGTGTAAACACAGAATCGCCCAAACGCTGTCTACATTTTTTTGTCATATCATTCATTTCCGTAGGGACAATTTAAGCTCAGTTTAATCTAATCCAATGCCACCCGTAGCTAGTGGAGCCGCCGGATCCCCCGGGAAGCGGTGGTTCGCCCACAATCGCTAGATCCGTCGCCGCTTGCCGCAAGGGAGGTTCGCACCTGTTGCGGTACACTTCGAGCCTGTGTTTGGGGCAAGAGGTTCCGCTCTGCCGCCAAGTTCGGCCAATAGGTTGCGTGGTATTGCCCCGGACGGTGGAGGAGATGGGAGGGGGAAGGGGGAAGGTAGCGAGTAAGGCTTTGGTGATGGGGACGCCTCGCCGCCAGGCTTTTATAGCCGAGGCTGAAGCCATTCGAACCGCCGCCCCGGGAATCGGAGGCCACAGTGCGGCGTGACTGCCAGAGGCCAGTCATTGGAACTCTGTCCCACTAATGGATGGGTGGTTATTCGTCACCATGGCTCGACGGTGGTTATCTGTGCACGGTGGTTCGTGTACCTGGCCCGCACAACTTCAAATCTCGACCGTGACATGGGGAGGAAGAAGCTGAAACTTTTCTCCCACGTTGACGGTTGGATTTGGAGCGAGTTCCGTAACCTCCCAGCCTCGAAATTTAGAGGTTGCGATGCGAGCTCATTCATGGAGCAACCTCCTTACAATGTACTCTCTCTGTAAACTTAGTGATCTAAACGAACGCTTTTATATTAGTTTACGAAGGGAGTATCGATTATGAGCCACATGGCCTCTGCTAGAGTGCCATTTTGTGCACAAATCATCATCTAACGAAAAAGGGTTTCCCGCTTTGTATTACAAAGCACCCAACCGATACAACCGACAAAAGGGGCTAGGGCGGAAACATCACAAACACGCCCAAAAAAAGGAAAGAGAAAAAAAGAAAAGAAACAAATGCCGATAACGGCGGATCAACAAAAACGACAAAGCCTCGTGACCGCTGTGTCCACAGGATATCATCCACCAAGCTCCGAGACTTCGAAGTGCCGGTACCCAACAACACCTTCAAGAAGGGACGCGACGATGACGACGCTGCTGCCAAGGGTTTCCCCCGGTACACGGCGAGGAGATAGGAAGGGTAGCCCTGACGCCCTCCAAGAAGGTCCGGCGGCACCCTCAGGCGCCACCGCGTCGGTGTCGGCCAAGCCAACAAAGATTTCTTCTGATCCCAGCCTCTACCTCAGGCACTCTGGAGCTCGCCACCAGACCGACCACCACCCTGCGCCAACACGAACACGAAGCTTCCCACGCTGTCTCACCACAGCACCGCGAAGATAGTCTGCACAACGGAGAAGAGGAGCCGGGACTAGGACAACAACACCATCGGCATACGGGAGGGCCCCACCTCCACCGTCCACGACGGTAGCTGACCGGACGCCATGATAGGAGCCTACCGGGCCCGTGGCCCCACAGGCCCGGCCGGGCCCTCAAAGGCCCGGATAGCTCCCGCCTCCGCGCAGCAGCTGGTACGCCGCCGGCGTCGATGTCCCAGTCCAAGCCGCTCCCCAGCCTCCCCATACAAAGAGTGTCGCGGTCGCGCCGGAGCCGACCCGCAAGGACCTAGAAGGAACCCTACGGGCCCAGATCTGGGCCGGGGACGCGCCCCCGGCCGGCCAGCACCACCAGACCACCCCGCCGCCAAGAGGCGGCACCATCAAGGCGAGCACCGCCGGCCTCCACACCAGGACGCCGGATTGCCACCGGCCGAAGCGCACCACCGCCGGCCATCACCGCCCGAGCAGGGGAGGACCGCGTGCGGGGAAGGGCAAGCCCACCGCCGCCAGCATCACGCGGCCGAGGGCCGGCGGCGTAGGCTGACGGCGGCGGGAGGAGGGATGCGCGCGGGAAGGAGCTGGAGACGCGCGGGGGCAGGGCCCTCGGCCGCCTCGCTCGGGGAGGTGGCGCGGGGGTACCGGGGGGGGGTGGGGGGAGGAGGGGTGGGGGGAGGGGGGGGGGGAGGGGGGGGGGGGCTGGCGGCTCCGCGCGGGGAAGCCGCCGGCGGCGGCGGGGAAACCCTAGGGAGCGGGGGCTCGCCTCTTCCCTCGCACAAATCATCATCTTGATGATTATTATGCAGATCGGGCCAATACGACGAGTTGCTTTTACAGCCCAAAGTCTGAAACCGCGTGGACGTGGCACTGTGACCTGTGAGAAACATGGGGCGTTGCATCCGAAGCAGCCGTGCTTAGCCGAAGCTTCTGACTTGGTTCCTCTCAAACTTGCTACTGGCTCTCGTATTTCTTGGATGATGCACGAAGCATAGCATAGCATAGTGTCCTACGACTGCGTGTGCTGTGGCCTCACGAAGGTACGTACGTCACGTCCCGGCCTTGTGGTTGACAAAGAGAAGGCGTGCCGACATGTATCCGACTCTTGTAGCACTGGCTGTTCGATGATCATGCAGCAAGAAGATTATGTTTGATGTTGCCAATGCCAGTGGCCTATCCTCCTATGGTCCTACTGGCGAGAATGGGATGTGTGGATGCCGACCATGTGTATTAGCTCAAGGTGAAGATGCTAACCATGTACTGGATTGGCTCAAGGAGAATGCAATCCTGATAAGAACAAAATATAGCTTGCACAACAAGCTTCACGTGCACACATTGGCATCTACTCCCTCCGTTCTTAAATATAAGTCTTTTTTTAGAGATTTCATTAAAGATATATATATATATATATATATATATATATATATATATATATATGGGAAAATGGGTTAGTACTCCTAGGAGTACATATTCCCTCCCGCTAGCGACACCAGGCCCACTTAACTTTTTCAATATGGGAAATAAATAGATCTGATGCTAATTATTTCTCTCCAGCACGCCGTAGTTAGTTGACGTGATCCTATTCTTTGGGGAAAGTCGTTCCTATACAACTATACTGCCATAAACGAGACTCTGACGGACGGCGAGACGTGAAGCGGGAGATTGGAATCATAGGATCTCAACTCCAACGCGGCTCGTCGATGGGCGCCGTCGGCCGCGGCGACTCCCCGTGCAAGCGCTACATGGACCGGCAGCTGGCGGTGAAGACATATGTTGGTGGCAGCGAGCTGTTTCCTTCCGTCGGCGTACGAGCAGACGCACCCAATTCTTGTTGGTGGTGGCCATCGTTTAATCACCTTCAAGCCCACTATACAATCATCCAGAACAGCTAGCCAAGGCCATGGTACGTACTAATATGGATCAGTTCACTACTTTTCTACTCCAGAAATGGGTACTAGTAGGAATGCCGTACCAGTATTCCAATGCGTGCAATAAGCAGATGTATTATGTGCACATCTAGATTCATCTGGTACAATTGATTTAGAGATTCCAAAAACTGTTGTTGGAGGCGCGGGTATGTTGCGAAAAGATCCAACTAGTAATTTTGGGGATCACATAATGACAATTGCAGTTTTGTTGTTTCCTATATTTTCTGTTCTAGCGCCGATTTATCATTTCCTCTTTATTTTATTACTTCCATCTAATTTTTTCTTACATGTTTCTACCCCTTTTTATATGTCAGGAAGATTAGTTCTAGTAGCCCTGGAGTAGAGAGCGCCATACAAAATCCAAGTGGTTGTGAAAAGCAGGGGGAGCCATACCAAGATTTTTATAGCACTAATCAACTATGATACATACACTTTATGGTTGCCTCATTTCAGAAGGAGTACATGTGCTGATGTGCTATGTTGTACACAATAATCCGGATGAATTTATATTAATTTCAAAGCCGACTAATGCATATGTAGTACTAAAAAAAGTATATACTACCGAAGAAACAGTATATGCTAACCTGGATGATTTGGAGTATATACTCCTTCAAAAAACTACTTATTAAACTTTTTTGTGATGAACACCTGCGCGGATATACTACTCCATTTTGTTCAGTAACGAAGACGTGAAGCACTATACTACCAGTAAACTTTATCCCGATTTGTGATTAGTAATTAAATACTACTGCCCACCCGGTCCCATGAATCTAGCGAAGTAGTTGCATGCATGGCTGCATGTATGCATCGTCATGTAGCCAGTTTGGTTGCATGCGAGAAGTTAGCTAGCTACAGGATTGGATCAACCCAAAAACACACGTTAAGAGGTGGGAGTATGTACTCCTGGGAGTACAAAAGAGGAGTCCTATATATATAAGAAAAAGCAAAGATATAAAGTTTCGCTGGCGCGGCAGCAATCACAAGCGCTCGTTCGTGTGTGGATCTGGTCCCTCCTCTTACCTCATTTGTATTTTCATGTTATATCTCATTTGATGCTTATTTCCTCTTATAGCGAAAGGTGGACCACGCTTCGTGCAACACAGCAGCTCTGCGCAGACACTAGGCTGCCTAGATGTCAGCCGAGTAGGCAGGGACCAGGACGGATGTGGAGAACTGTTGAGCGAAGGTTCAAACCTTCCCTTTCCTTGCCATGAGTTTTTTCCTCATGCCTTGTTTTGTTTTTATTCTCACTAGTAGAAAACAGGGCTTTGGTCCAAGTCGGGTCAACCCATTAGTCCCGGTTCAGTCCAGAACCGGGACCAATGTGGGCATTGGTCCCGGTTCGTGAGCCCAGGGGGCCGGCCGGGCCACGTGGGCCATTGGTCCCGGTTCATCTGGACCTTTTGGTCCCGGTTGGTGGGACGAACTAGGACCAATGGGCCTTGCTCCTGGCCCACCACCATTGGTCCCGGTTGGTGGCTTGAACCGGGACCAAAGGCTCCCCTTTAGTCCCGGCTCATGTCACCAACCGGGACCAATGAGGTGCCTATATATACCCCTCGCTCACGAGCAGAGCACCCCAGTGCTCTGTTTTTCTCTGGCCGAGGGGGAGAGGGCTTGGTGGTGCTCTAGCTCACCTCCTATGCACACAAGGTGTTCGATGGAATGCCCGAACCACACTACTTAAGCTTTCTCCTCTCCAAGCTCGACCTCCAAACTCCATTTTCCATAATATTTGTCTAGGTTTAGCGGTCCGTCACGCCCCGTCCCCGTCTTCACCGCCGTCGATCACCCGCGCCGAGCTCATCGCCGGCACCACCGTGGTGAGCCTCTTGTTCTTATCTTCTTTCTGAAAGAAAAAATATTCTTACTTGTATGTTTACATAGATACTTGTATTATTTTCTTATTTTTATTATTGCATCTTATATAGTGCGATGGTTTTGGTATCCGCCCCGTTCGGCCCTCGTCCTATCTATGATTTAGATGTGGTATATATATTATCTTTATAACTATTGGTTCATTTATTGTTTATGAAAATTATGCCGACCAACGTGACATAGATTTTATTTATGTAGGATGTATGTGAATCGGAAATGCCAACCGACCCTATTGTCGATAGGTTAAATTTAGTTGAAAAAGAAAACAATTTGTTGAAGGAAAAAATAAAAAAAAATTGAGGAGGAGAAGATGATATTGGAGTTGCATGTTGCGGATGTCGTCGATGATCACAAGATCAAGATGGATGCAATGCGCTTGAAGATTAGAAAGATTAGAAAATATGCCATTCATACCGAGGCTTGGTATCATTATGCCGTTGGATCAATTGTTACCTTGGTTGGGATTATGATCGCATTTGTTTTCGCATTAAAATGTTTTACATAGTTTCAATGTATGGTTTAATTAATTAGATGCTCTGGAGAGCTATATGTTGTTAGATGAGAACTATGTATGCACTTTGGTTTTAATGTGATGATGAACTTCTATTAATTTGGACACTTAATTATATATAATGCACGCAGATGAACCGGCAATGGATGTACGGTGACAGACACACCTGCGAGTACATTAAGGGCGTGCATGAGTTTCTCGATGCGGCTGAGGCAAACAAGCAGAATGGTTTTATGTGTTGTCCATGCACTGAATGTGGGAATACGAGGTCTTACTCTAACCGGAAAATCCTTCACTCCCACCTGCTTTACAAGGGTTTCATGCCACACTATAATGTTTGGACGAGGCACGGAGAAATAGGGGTTATGATGGAAGACGGCGAAGAAGAAGAAGAGTACGATTACAACTATGTGCCCCCTGAATACGGTGATGCTGCGACGGGGGGAGCTGGTGAAGATCAAGAGGAACCAGACGATGTGCCCAATGATGTTGCAACGGGTGAAGCTGCTGACGATCAAGAGGAACCAGATGATGTGCCCGATGATGATGATCTCTGCCGGGTCATTGTCGATGCAAGGACGCAATGCGAAAGTCAAAAGGAGAAGCTGAAGTTCGATCGCACGTTAGAGGATCACAAAAAAGGGTTATACCCCAATTGCAAAGATGGCAACACAAAGCTCGGTACCGTACTAGAATTGCTGCAGTGAAAGGCAAAGAATGCTGTGGCTGACAAATGATTTGAGAATCTACTGAAAATATTGAAGAAGAAGCTTCCAAAGGATAACGAATTGCCCGACAATACATACGCAACAAAGAAGGTCGTATGCCCTCTAGGATTGGAGGTGGAGAAGATACATGCATGCCCTAATGACTGCATCCTCTACCGCGGTGCATACAAGGATCTGAACGCATGCTCGGTATGCGGTGCATTGCGGTATAAGATCAGACGAGATGACCCTGGTGATGTTGACGGCGAACCCCCCAGGAAGAGGGTTCCTGCGAAGGTGATGTGGTATGCTCCTATAATACCACGGTTGAAACGTCTGTTCAGAAACGAAGAGCATGCCAAGTTGATGCGATGGCACAGTGAGAACCGAAAGAAAGATGGGAAGTTGAGAGCACCCGCTGACGGGTCGCAGTGGAGAAAAATCGAGAAAAAGTACTGGGATGAGTTTGCAAAGGACCCAAGGAATGTATGGTTGCTTTAAGCGCGAATGGCATTAATCCTTTCGGGGAGTAGAGCAGCAATCACAGCACCTGGCCCGTGACTCTATGTATGTATAACCTTCCTCCTTGGATGCGCATGAAGCGGAAGTTCATTATGATGCCAGTTCTCATCCAAGGCCCTAAGCAACCCGGCAACGGAATTGATGTGTACCTAAGGCCATTAGTTGAAGAACTTTTACAGCTGTGGAATGGAAACGGTGTACGTACGTGGGATGAGCACAGACAGGAGGAATTTAACCTTAAGGCGTTGCTGTTCGTGACCATCAACGATTGGCCCGCTCTCAGTAACCTTTCAGGACAGACAAATAAAGGATACCACGCATGCACGCACTGTTTAGATGACACTGAAAGTATATACTTGGACAAATGTAGGAAGAATGTGTACCTGGGCCATCGTTAATTTCTTCCGACCAACCATCAATGTCGAAAGAAAGGCAAGCATTTCAAAGGCGAGGCAGATCACCGGAAGAAGCCCGCCATGCGTTCCGGTGATCACGTACTTACTATGGTCAATGATTTACACTACGTAATCTTTGGAAAGGGTCTCGGTGGACTAGCTGTTCCGAATGACGCTGAGGGACACGCACCCATGTGGAAGAAGAAATCTATATTTTGGGACCTACCCTACTGGAAAGACCTAGAGGTCCGCTCCTCAATCGACGTGATGCACGTGACGAAGAACCTTTGCGTGAACCTGCTAGGCTTCTTGGGCGTGTATGGGAAGACAAAAGATACACCTGAGGCACGGGAGGACCTGCAACGTTTGCATGAAAAAGACGGCAAGCCTCCGAAGCAGTATAAAGATCCTGCCAGCTACGCTCTTACGAAAGAAGAGAAAGAAATCTTCTTTGAATGCCTGCTCAGTATGAAGGTCATGACTGGCTTCTCGTCGAATATAAAGGGAATAATAAATATGCCAGAGAAAAAGTTTCAGAACCTAAAGTCTCATGACTGCCACGTGATTATGACGCAACTGCTTCCGGTTGCATTGAGGGGGCCTCTACCGGAAAACGTCCGATTAGCCATTGTGAAGCTATGTGCATTCCTCAATGCAATCTCTCAGAAGGTGATCGATCCAGAAATCGTACCAAGGCTAAGGAGTGATGTGGCGCAATGTCTTGTCAGTTTCGAGCTGGTGTTCCCACCATCCTTCTTCAATATCATGACGCACGTCCTAGTTCATCTAGTTGACGAGATTGTCATCCTGGGGCCCGTATTTCTACACAATATGTTCCCCTTTGAGAGGTTTATGGGAGTCCTAAAGAAATATGTCCGTAACCGCACTAGGCCAGAAGGAAGCATCTCCACGGGCCATCAAATAGAGGATGTTATCGGGTTTTGTGTTGACTTCATTCCTGGCCTTAAGAAGATAGGTCTCCCTAAATCGTGGTATGAGGGGAGACTGACTGGAAAAGGCACTCTTGGAAGAGACTCAATAATATGCAGGGACGGGTATTTTTGGTCTCAAGCACACTACACAGTTCTACAGAACTCTACCTTGGTGACCCCGTATGTCGATGAACACAAGAACAGTCTGCGCTCCAAACACCCGGAGCAGTGCGACGACTAGATTACATGTGAACACATTAGGACTTTCAGCAGTTGGTTGGAAACACGTCTCAGAGGTGACAACACTGTTTGTGATGAGTTGTACTTGTTATCCAGGGGACCATCTTTGACTGTATTAACTTACAAAGGATACGAGATAAATGGGAATACATTTTACACGATCGCCCAAGATCAAAAGAGCACCAACCAAAACAGCGGTGTCCTCTTTGATGCAGCAACCGAGAGCGGAAAGGACACATATTATGGTTACATAGTGGACATATGAGAACTTGACTACGGACCTGATTTTAAGGTCCCTTTGTTTAAGTGCAAATGGGTCAATCTGTTAGGCGGCGGGGTACAGGTAGACCCACAGTATGGAATGACAACAGTGGATCTGAAAATTCTTGGGTACACTGACGAACCGTTCGTCCTAGCCAATGATGTGGCACAGATTATCTATGTGAAGGACATGTCTACCAAACCGAGAAAAAAAATATAAGGAAGCGAATACATCATACGATGAGCCAAATTGCCACATAGTTCTTTCAGGAAAAAGGGACATCCTGGGAGTGGACGGCAAAACAGACATGTCTGAAGATTATAAAAAGTTTCATGAAATTCCTCCCTTCAATGTCAAGGCTGACCCAAGCATCCTGATAAACAATGAAGATTATCCATGGTTACGGCGCAATAAGCAAATGACACAAGTGAAGAAAAAGTAAAGACTTTCTCCCGCAACTATTATGATGATACCATGCCAACTTTGTAACACACGGACATGCTACCATTGTCCGTTTTGTACATGCACATGCTATGTGGGTGAAATTATGATACCATGCCAACTTTCAACTTTTTCAGAGTTCATTTGAAATGCTTTCATGTCTTATGGTTCGGCCCTCGTAATACCATGACCATTAGTCCCTGGCCCATGCCAACTTTCAACTTTCAACTTTCTAAAACTAATGGCACTAACAGAAAGTTTATAATTTTGCTCCTCGCCCCTGTCCCATGACCATTAGTCCCGGTTTATGCCACAAACCGGGACTAAAGGGTTGGTCCTCGTTGCGGGCAGAGTTTAGTCCCACCTCGCCAACCGAAGGGGGCTCACACCGGTTTATAAGCCCTTCCCTCTCTGCCTTGTTGAGCTCCTCTCAAAGTGAAAATAGATGCCCTAATAGAGAAAAGTTTAAGCTAAATTCATAGTGAATTTCTCTGAAATTCATAGAAATTTACTAGGAATTTAGGTTGAATTTTCTCTATAAGCGCATCTATTCTCATTTTTTTAGTAAGTTAATCACAAACTTGTGATCCAACAATTTTCAAAGAATTCAAATTTTAACTATTCAAATTTGAAAACTAATGGCACTAACAGAAAGTTTATAATTTTTTTAAAACTAATGGCACTAACAGAAAGTTTATAATTTTGCTAACCTAAAAGCAAACAGAATTAAAAATTAAAGCAAAAAACAAAAGAAAATAAATAATGCAAAAAACAAATCAAAAAAACAGGAAAAACTATTTTTATAGTAAAGTTAATCACAAAATAAAATAAATAAAGCAACAAAGAAAACAAAAAAACTAAAAAAGTGTTTTCAAATTTGAAAACTAATGGCACTAACAGAAAGTTTATAATTTTTCTAAAACTAAAAGCAAAAAGAATAAAAAATAAAGCAAAAAACAAAAGAAAAAAAATAAATAATGCAGAAAACAAAACAAAAAAACTGGAAAAAATAGCAACAATAATTATTTTGTTGTAAGTAGAAACAAAATAAAATAAATAAAGCAACAAAAAGTTTATAATTTTGCTGACCTAAAAGCAAAAAGAATTAAAAAATAAAGCAAAAAACAAAAGAAAATAAATAATACAGAAAACAAAACAAAAAAACTGGAAAAAATAAAAATAGCAACAATAAGTATTTTGTTGTAAGTAGAAACAAAATAAAATAAATAAAGCAACAAAAAAAGTGTTTTCAAATTTGAAAACTAATGGCACTAACAGAAAGTTTATAATTTTTCTAAAACTAAAAGCAAAAAGAATTAAAAAATAAAGCAAAAAACAAAAGAAAATAAATAATGCAGAAAACAAAATAAAAAACTGGAAAAAATTAAATATAGCAACAATAAGTATTTTGTTGTAAGTAGAAACAAAAAAAACAAAAAAACAAAAAAAGTGCCACCTACTGGGTACCCACGGCCTGAATACGACTAGAAACCCTACCATGGGCCAGGATTCAGGCCCGTGGGAGGCCCAGCAGGCCCACAGGCACACATTGCACGGTTAGACCCGAAAGCCTGCTTTAGAGAGGAGCTCGAGAGGGAAGGCGCACCGCATCTTATAAACAGGTGCGGCTCCCTCTTAACTAGCAAGGTGGGACTAAACATTTGGGCGCGGGGAAGCACAAGGCCTTTGGTCCCGGTTGGTGGCACCAACCGAGACTAAAGGTGGCATTAGTCCCGGTTGGTTTCACGAACCGGGACCAATGCTCTTGCTATATATACAACACTTAGCAGTTTTTGACCAAATCACCCACTTCTCCCCCGACGCCCCTGCTCCTCCTCGTCGCCGTCGCCGCCCGACGCCCCTGCTCCTCCTCATCGCCATCGCCACCGACGCCGTCAGGATGCTCGCCTTCGCCGTCGCTGCCACCACCGACGCCGTCAGGCTGATCGCCTTTGCCGTCGCCGCCGCCCCCTGTGAGCACAACCCCTCCCGTCCCGCGCCCCTGTCCTGCGCGGCCGCCGCGCCGCCGCCCCTGCCCTGCGCTGGCGCCGCGCGCCGCCCAGCCGCGACTTCCCTGTCAGGCCGGCGCCGCCCCCCTCCCCCGATCTGTTTTTTCATGTATATATGGTGTTTTTTTCTTCAGATTATATGTATATGTGTGAGTATATGATTGTATGTATATATGTTCTCTATGTATATATATGTTCATGTATATATGCAAAAGATAGATGCTTGTTATATATATATATGCTTGTTTTTTATATATATGTAATGATTTTTTTTATAGAATATGATGTTTTTTTCATAGATGATCCCATATATGATGTATGCACGAATGTGGATGAAATATAATGTTTTTTTGTTCATAGTACATGATGTTTTTTTAATTCACAGATTTTTTTTGTTCATGATCAGGCGGGACATTGAGGGATAATAGATGTATTTTTTCAGAATTTTCTATCATGCATAGACGGATTTTAGACCACGGGAGCACCCCCTCCCTATCGTTGCAAAATTTGCTAAGTGATATTAAGAAAGGAAGGAAAAGAAGGATAGGAAAGAAGAAAATAAGAAGAGGAAAGAAAGAACAAGAGGAGAGGAAGAAAAGGAGAAATAAATAAGAAGAAGAAAAAAGAAGAAAAAGAAGAGGAGAAGAAGAAAGGAATAGTGGAGAAGAAGAGAAAATAGAATCAGGAACTAGGGTAGAGGGTCGAGGGTTCGAGGGTTCTATAGGGTCGAGGGATCGAGGGTCGAGGGTTCCAGGGTCGTCTAGGGGTCGAGGGTTGCAGGGTCGTCGAGGGTTCGAGGGGTCTAGGGTCGCCGAGGGGTCGAGGGTCGTCGAACATGAGAGGAAGAAGATGATAAAAAAAGAAGAGGAATAAGAAAAAAAAAGAGGAGAAGAAAGAATAGAGGAGAAGATCTCCTCTATTCTTTCTTCTCCTCTTTTTTTTCTTCTTCTTCTTCTTTTTTATCGGGAACGAGGGTCGTCGAGTGTCGCCGAGCGGTAGAGGAGAAACCCTAAATAGAAAGTATCATCGGTGTGAGATACATGTACCGTCGGTGTCGGACACTACATCCACGTCCCACAAGTGGCGCGGGCTTCGACGCCCACGTCACTTGTGAGACGTGGATGTAGTGTCCGACACCGATGGCCACATGTATCTCACACCCACGATACTTGCTATTTAGGGTTTCCTCTACCGTTCGGCGACCCTGACCCTCGACGACCCTTGTTTCCGATAAAATAAAGAGGAAGAAAAAAAAGAGAATTCTCTTCTTCTCTTTTTTTCTTCTTCTTCCTCTTCTTCTCTTTTTTTCTTCTTCCTCTTCTCTTTTTATCCTTGAAGCGTTGTCGAGGCCACCCCAAACCCTAGAGAAGCAGCGTCGAGGCCACCCCAAACCCTAGAGAAGCAGCGTCGAGGCCACTAATTAATATTAGTTCTACGTTTGCCACTAATATATCCATCTGTCATGTTTGAATAATAATTGCCATGTTGTCAATATTTGTAGAAACTATGGACACTGCCCGAGACGAAGTACAAGAAGAGTTGTTGGGGGACATAATCGCACGAGGAAGTGATGCCGTCTGCTCGTTGTTTCTCAATGACACCGATGGTCTGGAAGCAGCTAGCTATGATTATGATGGCTCCGGTGACCTAATGCCGGTGCAAGAAGGAGACCGTGAGGACGGCTCCGGTGACCCAATGCCAGTGCAAGAAGGAGACCGTGATGACGTCTTCGGTGACCGAACCGAGTCCGGCCAGGTATATATATTAGTTAAGCTTCTGCTGACTAGCTAATTGATGCATTCATTGTTTTGGTATGTACACATATTAATTAAGTCTTTTTTCTTTTTTCTAGCCCTCCGGATCGAGCACAATTTCGGTAAAGAGACGAGGCCCGAAGAAAAAGTTGAGCTCGGATGAAAAGTTTGAGATCATAGCAATTGCGCCCGACGGCCAACCGATTGAACCCCTTCGGACAAAGAGCGCATTTGTTGCTCAGTGCGGGGTTTTGGTTAGGGACAAGATCCCGATCAGCATCCAGCAATGGTTTAAGCCGGCTACAGAAGACCCTGAGGTGTCTTATGTCAATGATATGCAGAAAAATGATCTTTGGACTGAGCTGAAGTCAAATTTCACCCTACCGCCAGAGGATAATCCAGAGAAGCTAGTTAAAGAGCAATTAATCAAGTCTTTTGCTCTTAAGAGGATGGCAGAACTATTCAGGAGGTGGAAGAAAGAGCTGAATAAGTTTGTCGAAAATAATGAGACACCAGAATTCAAGGGCAGATATGAGAAGATCAGAGATCACTGGCCCGCATTTGTGGCCCACAAGACATCGGAAAAGAGTAAGAAGATGTCGACAACAAACAAGCAAAATGCTGCGAAGAAGAAGCATCACCATCGCACGGGGTCAGGTGGCTACCTCGTAGCCCGGCCTAAGTGGGCCAAGACTAAGAATGATCTGGTTGATAAAGGGATCGAACCAGAGACAATTAACTGGCCAGACCGTTGCCGGACTTGGTTCTTTGGGGCTGGCGGAACCTTGGACCCTGTAACAGGGAAGTGCATTTGGACGAACGATCAAATGGACATACCAGTCAGGAAGCTTCAGCAGTATATCGAAGCAGCGCAGCAAGGGACGTTCTTTCCAGACAGAGAGAAGGACGAGCTCACAATGGCCCTCGGGAATCCTGAGCACCCTGGACGGACACGAGGCACGCTAGGCACCATTTTATGGAAGGTTGGGTTTCCGGACGCAGGCGGTTACAAATCCCATGAGAGGAGGAAAAAAGTGCAGCAGACCCAAATGCAGGCGCTGCAAGCAAGGGTACAAGCGATAGAGGAACGAGAAGCAAATCGCAGCAAACGTACTGCCGAAGCTTCCCCCGAAGCTACCCCGCCATCTCAGCGGAGAAGCAGCATGGCTTCCACCGAGCTGCTTCAGCCGGAGCATGCCTTGACGGCTCCTGCCAGCTATCCCGTGGATGCTATCACGGAGTCTCAAAATTGCCACCTTATGACGCAATGGATGAATTTGAAGGTCAAGGCGGCTGTTGGCTCTGTTTATCCTACTGAACCCGGCGCAACTTTTCACTGCCGGCCGATTCCAGAAGGATATGCTAGGGTGATGGTGGATGAAATAACGGAGGGATTTGAGGACCTCCAGCTTGACCACCCTACCGGTGAAGGGGAGACTAGGCTGGGGTCTGCTGTGAAGACTCCATGCCTATGGCAGAAGGAGCTCATCAACCTTCCGAACTGGACGCCTCCGCCTCCTCCTCCTCCTCCGGCAAGTCAGGGCACTCCGCCTCCTCCACCGCCTCCTCCTCCGGCGAGTCAGGGCATTCCGCCTCCTCCACCGCCTCCTCCTTCGGCGAGTGACGATCAGGGCACTCGACCGACTCCTTCTCCAGCGCGTGGCGGCACTCCGCCTCCTTCTCCGCCTGCGCCGACGCGCCCGAGCAGCCAGCCTCCTCCTTCTCCGCCTCGTCAGCAAGGGCGGAAGAGACCTGCCGCCGCTCAGGCTGCTCCGACGCGTCGTAGTCCTTCTCCTCCGCCTCGTAAGCAAGTAAAGAAGACAACCGCTCCGTCTGCTCGGCCGGCGTCTAGCAGTACAGCCAGAGGCGGGAGGACATACAGATTCGGTCCTTCTCTGAAGACTCCAGAGAAGTTACCATACGAGAGGACCCCGGAGGAGAACGCCGAGATCGCGCGAACCGAAGTGGATGACTGGTTTCAAGGGTTGAAAGCAAAGAGACATCCACCTCCGGAGGAGAAGGTAGACTCGGTGAAGCGAAGCGCACTCTGGCTGTCTTGACAAAACCACCCAAGTCTCCGCCGAAAGGAGACTATGAGCGCATTATTGGAAAGGAATTTGCCGAAGCGGAGCGGTCGGGAAGTACTGTCAGTGATCAAAGGCTGAAAGAACGACGAACTGGAAAACAAATTGCCCAGCTCGGCGAACAAGCGAAGCAATCGTGCCCCCTCGCTCAAGGTGCCTAGTGACAACGTCGCTAATGATCCGAGGATGGTGCCCGGTTATAGAAATCTTGCCGATTACCTGCCCGACGATGTACATTATGAACCCATGGAGGTGCAGATACAAAGATACGAGTACGGGAAGCCTCTCGTCAAAGATGAAAGATCTCTATCAACGATGATGCGAAGATTGCATGATTGGTACTTGAAAATCTGCAGAGACTCTGGGGGGAGGAGTACTTTGTATGTGAAAGTTAAAAAGGAGCATGACCTCGTTGGAATTGAACTGTTGCCTGTTCCATTTGAGGAGTTCTTTCAGTTTTTCAATCAATTGGCCCTCGATAAAACAACGGTCACCTGCTACTGTCTGTAAGTAGTACTACTTCTGTCATTAAGTCTCTCTATATAGCTCAGCTCTTTCATTGCATGTATTTATAATCATCCTCACTATATTATGCAGATTGAAGATCGCTGAATTAAAGAAAAGACAAGTCGGTGATATTGGGTTCATTAACACATATCTCATAGATGCAACTCAGGTTAAATTTCATGCCGCAGATACCGAGGCCAACTTGCTACGATCGTTGGTAATAAATGAAAACAAAGATATAATACTCTTTCCTTACAACTTCAAGTGAGTGTTACTGTCTTGTGCGTATTCGGTTTCCCTTATATATATATTAGTCAAGGTTATAGTAATGTAATTGATGAGTTATGCATGTGTGTGCAGTTACCACTATATTCTCCTAGAGATTAAGCTTGAGCAGGGACTAGTAACTGTCTTAGACTCAAAACGAAAAGATCCCCAGGACTATGCGGACATGACTCAAATGCTCGAGAAGTAAGTTAAATCGATCATTATCCACCATATCAGCAACTTTGTTCATTTCCTGATATATCAATTAATTGTTTTCTTTGTCTGGCAGGGTTTGGATTTTTTTTTCCAAAAAAGCTCCAGGACTCCCGAAGAAGCTGCAATTTAGACACCCGAAAGTAAGTACTATAGTAGCATGTTCCGCGCATCTCCTATTGATTTGGCATTCTTGCTTATCAGTTTGATTGACCTCTATTTCTTGTAAAGTGGTTGTGGCAGGAAAAAGAGAATGATTTCTGTGGATACTACGTTTGCGAGTCCATCCGCCACACGACCTGTGAGCGGGGCTACACTGACGAACAATATGAAGTACGTAAATAACAACATTCACAATTTTATTTTATTACCATCATTTGTGTTGAGTTTCATTCATTCATATATATATGTATTGACCCCCTTCTTCAAATTAGATGTTTCGGAAGCGGGATGAACTCCTAGCACCAGCTCGCATGCGAGCAATTCAAGAGGAACTGGCGGCATTCTTTCTTGACCACGTGATCGCTGAAGACGGAGAATACTATGTGGACCATGAGTCCGTATGATTATATTTATAAGAGATAATTATTGTATATATGTAGCCGGTAGTGTCGGATAGATATACGAGAACTTGTTGTTCGACCAATCTCTCGGAGAAGGAGAGGTGGTCGATATCACTTCTCTCTGTATGCATATATGTTCATGACGATCTTCTGTTTCCTTCGTTTGCTTACTAGCTAGCTAGCTTGTCTAGTCCTCTCTATACGTATGTATAGTACGTAACGTCGATCAAGCACGGACATAAAAGAGGACACTTCTCTCTATTAATTATAGCTAGCTAACACAATATATGAAACACCTAAATTAACCCCCCAAAACCCCCCCACCCCCCCCCCCCTTCAAAAAAAAAATAAAAACCCCAGCCACAGAAATGCTGACGCGTGGATGCCTATTGGTCCCGGTTGATGCCACCAACCGGGACCAAAGGGTCTCCTGCCTGGGCTCCGCGCACAGGCCACGTGGAGCCGGGACTAAAGGGGCAGGGCATTAGTACCGAGCCTTTAGTCCCGGTTCAGGAACCGGGACAAAAGACCCTTACGAACCGGGACAACAGGCCCTTTTTCTACCAGTGTCTGGAGACATTTTGGTGCTTGTTGTCTTCACCGGGCGCCATTTGTTGTTAGCAGCCCTGCCTCGCTCCCCAAGCGGCCACCTTCTCCTCATCTCACATCCCTCCGTCAGTGGTCATGACGACGTGCAGGCGACCCATGCTGCTCCTGGAGCCGCACTCCTCAAGCTTGGCGTCGCCGTGCTCCCAACCCTCGCCTTCGGCGTCAGATCCGGCAAGGCGGCCGACGGGCACCTGCGTCGCGCTGTCCTCACCATGGTAGGCCCAACTCCTCCACACGGTGGCCTCCTCCATCATGGTCGCCGAGCTCCCTCTCCTCTGCAGCAGCCTCGAGGTTGACCTGCACAGCGGCAGGATTTCTGGCATACTTTCCCTGAATTCGGCTGCTGTTGCTGGACAGAGGCAGCCTGAAATACTGCGAACGCGAAAGGTAGAACAGGTTCGGACACTGCTCGCACGGAGAAAAAATGACTTTGACCTGCACTCGTGGTGGGTATCCGATGTGCTGGGTCGCCTACATACGACGCGTTGAAGTTTTATAGAGCAATCGAGCGCCATTTTTTTAGGCAAAGCAAAGCTCTATAAATTAACGGTGTACGGGTAAATCACCCGTAACACAAACAGCCACAGCGGGCGGTACATTCGAGTCCCACTCGATATAGGTATTGAAGCTACACGAGCGACCGAGTTTTGCTAATTCATGAGCTACAGTATTCGCATTGCGACGACAAGCGTTAATGGACTGGTTGGAGAACTACATCTTCAGCTGAAATTTGATATCCTCGATGATGGCCGCATGCGATAATACGTCTACCTTCGTGAAGTCTAGCGCTTCTTGGAGTAGTTTGGAGTCCGTCTCAAAGATCGCCCTCAGTGCACCCACATCAACAGCCATCGAGATTGCTTGGGACATAGCAATCACTTCTGCAGCAAACGGATCGGCGGGTGTTCTGTGCGACCAGCTCGCGCCAGTAACACTTCTCCCGTGTGATCCCGGATCACCACTCCCCACGTCACAAAATTCTCTCCTGGCGTGAAGGCACCGTCGAGGTTGATCTTCACTCTATCATGTGGCGGGGGCTGCCATTTGCAATCTGGAACGGGTCTTGTTTTTGTTGTAAACAGCTGCATATACTCCAAGGTGTTGCTCATGGCGCGCCTGGTCAGATCGGCCACCTGGACAGGTAGTTCTCCCTCCCTGACTTTATTTCTATTATTCCATCAATGCCACCAGAAAGTGAGGATTTGCACTCGCATTTTTTCATCTAGCCCCCATAGATAGTCCTGCATTGCATGGACGGACGTAAACTACTCTAGCTCAGCTCTGAATCGTTCCAGTTGCATGGCTCTTCAAGCTTCCTTCACGGATTTGCACTTGACAAATAAATGAGCTCCATCCTCGTCTGAATCGAGCGCCATTCTTTACCTATCACCCATGTACTCTAGAGTAGCGAACCACGCCATGGATCAGGGATGATTAATGCGTGCATGGTATCGATCAGGGATGACATCATCGATGATTACATTACGGATCATTACGTTAGTAAGTACTGCATGTTGCACGGTATTCTATCAATCGATTATCAAAAAAAATGCGTCATCCCAGCTGCCTTCTTCGCTCCTGCCCTCCTACAAACTCTCGTCTAGGGTTTCCTTATCTCTCGCCGATGCCGCCGCCGGTCCGCCTCGTCTCTTATGGTTCTTAGATCATAGAGGCGTGGTGGATTCCGGCCCTGAAAATGGTCCAAAGATAAAATCCTAGGCGTTCACCTGACTTCACGCAACGCCTGCATATACTCCTCGACTATTGTCCTGAAAATGCATCAGGCGACCAAGTTGTCCTTGTGTTCAAAAGGCATGAAAATTATTTTTAACTATACACGAGGCGTGAAAAATACCATATATTGCCCTTGATAGCCCAGTGCCATCGCCTAGGATGAAGCTGATCTCTTCCGCCGAGTCCGTACGGTTCCACATCCTACCCAGCAGTCGTGCCTGCGGACCAAGGAAATGGTTGGAGGTATTTCCTGTACAAAATGTATCGGAAAAACACCCAAAAACAGCAAACAAACATGTGCCCGCCGACTTTTGTTGTTCTCTTCGCCATCTCCCAATCCTTGCATCTGACAGATCACTAGATACCAGTTGTAGAGAGAGTGCAGGGAGCAACCACGAAGCAAGATGCGTGATATATATAGAACCGAAGTGCTGGACGGTGGCGTCAGTAATTACAAATCCATACGGCTGCGTCCGTGTTTTACCCGGCTGTCGTTTTGCTACGTGAGTATCTCGCCTCTGCAAATTGGAGTTAATCACACGGCAGGTATTTACTACAGGACGGTGCAGAACCATATTTAACCCACCTAGACTAAATATGGCAAGTCTTGCCACCCCTTTCCAGCGCGGCATAACCATTACTGCTTCTCCAAAACGGAGCCGAGCAATGCACGCCTTGCTAGACAAAAATGGCAGTTTAAACACCAATAGAAAAGCACACAACGCCATGGAACTTTTGACAATAGCCTAAATGAGCCGACCGACTGCTCGCCCAAAGCAGCTACTGCCGCACCCTGCTGATTCAAAAGGGGGCGTGGTCACTTACCCCGGATACACCTGCAAAGCCAGGTAGTAGGCTTCCTTTTCTGGCCACTGACAACAAAAAGATCCAGCCCAGCTTTCCTCCATTATCGTGACGAAATTCAACAAATGATAAAATCAGAACCTTATCCACTCAAAGGTTCGGATCTCAAAACAAATGAAGGGTTCCGATAGCAGCCGCCCGAGCTAGTGTGGATAGCAAATCCATGC
Source organism: Triticum urartu (assembly GCF_003073215.2). Lineage (NCBI taxonomy): Eukaryota > Viridiplantae > Streptophyta > Magnoliopsida > Poales > Poaceae > Triticum > Triticum urartu. The sequence continues at coordinate 27,545,659 of NC_053025.1, forward strand.
TCTCTCCCTCTCTCTCTCTCTCTCTCTCTATATATATATATATATATATATATAGACACGTTTTAGAGGTAGATTTACTTATTTTGCTCCATATGTATTCCGCATTGGAATTTCTATAAAGACTTATATTTGGGAACGGAAGGAGTAGAACCTAGGGCCTCTTTAATTCAAAGGATTTTCGAACGTGGGAGTAGAAAAACATGGTTGCAATGTCATGTCCATCCGAATCCCACTAAGATTTGGTTGTTTGATTGCATCACACGAAAAACAAAGAACTCTTTCCAAAAGATTTGCGTGGATGCAAAATTTCCTCTGAAATATAGTAGAAATAAATCCTTAGGCAAAACTCATATATGATTCAATAATATGAATCAAACGATGGGCATAGAAATTTTTAGGAAGTATTGCAATCCTCTAAAACTTCTATGGAAATCCTATAGGTCACAGGGGGCCTAGAGACACTAGTAGAAAACAGGGCTTTGGTCACGGCTCAATATACACATTAGTCCCGGTTGCATTACGAACCGGGACTAATGTGAGCATTAGTCCCAGTTCGAGCGGCTAAAGGCATTAGTCTCGGTTCAAATGATACCTTTAGTCCCGGTTTGAGACACGAACCGGGACTAAAGGGTGCGATGCCCTTTAGTCCCTGTTCGTGTCTCAATGTCTCAAACCGGGACTAAAGGGGTTCGTGTCTCAAACTCTACCCCCCCCCTCGTGTATCGCCATTTCAGTTTTAAAAAAAACAAAAAAAAGTAATAAAAATTTCAAAAAATAAAATCCTTTGAGATCTAGTTATATTACTACATTTACTAGTTAGGAAAATTTAAAAACTTAAATTTAGACACGTTTTACAAAGAGTGTAGGGAAAAAGTAAAACGGCTATAACTTTTGCATACGATGTCGGAAAAAAACGTATAATATATCAAAATGTTCAGCATGAAAATCCGCATCCGATTTTGCGTGCTTTCATTTTGCAAGGACCTCCTTGCCTGAAATAACTCCCATATAAACCGTAGGACTGTATATTTGTTTTAACGATTTTTTAGTGAGATCTATGAGAAACCTAGCTGGGCCTCTTTGATTCAAAGGATTTTCATAACGTAGGAATGAGAAATCATGTCCATCCGTATCCCACAAAGATTTGGTTGTTTGATTGCATTGTAGGAAAAAACAAATGGTTGTCGCCGACCACCAAACGACCCGCTCAGCCAAGCACAGCGGCCTGCCAGGCCAGCAATTTGAAGGTAACACTTCAACAAATGTTTCAAAGATTTAGAAAGTCTTGTATCAGAAATGTCTTTCCTGCAAGGGGGCAATAGCAATTGGCAGCAAATCTGCCAACGAAAGTTACAAGAACAGTGCGTGAATGCTGATGTGCTATACACGTGCAGTTAACCAACACAAAGGAATTAATAATTAACGCACTCACTGAAGCAAAGAAGATCAGAGCCATGACCAAGCTAATCTCGGGCCAACATGGTGTGCGGGCGGGCGGGCGGGCGGTCGTGCGTGATGGCCTACGTTGGCACCGTCCGCATCCTTTCTTCAAGCTTGCGCTAAACCTGAACCAGATATGATCTGCTGACTCCATGCATGGTCCAACAACACCCGCACCGTCAGCATCCATCTCACTGTCTAGTCTTATCTATCATGCATCTTTTTTATTTTTGTGTTGTGTTCATTCTCTCGTTCAGCCGGTCTACATCTTAGGACTAGTAAATATCTCCTCCGCTGCCCTGGGAGAATATCTTCTGAATTAGGGCTATGTTTTCCCACTAAGCTTGCCAATTAAGAGGTATGTACCCACGTCACCTCGAATTAAAGATGACAATGTTCGTTAGCGACGGCGGTCCTTAATCCCCCAAATGCGAGGCTTATTGGCAGAGTGGATAACCATCTAGCCCCACTTGACACTTGTTTACAAATTAGTCGGGCCCATATTAAAGTTGGCACCCATGATAGAATTATAAAGGTATCTAGCTTACATGAATTATAGTTTGTGTTGTCCTCCCACTAACCAGTCCTCTTGTGTACTTTCCTGCACTTGAACTACTTGTGTTGATGTGGTAAAGCGGACCGAAAACCTAATATTGAGAGTACAACACACATATAACAAAGTGAAACGAACATAAACATACAAAACCAAATGGTGTGCACGTCCACTAAATAGATTATACTTGTGGTAGCTACCATGCTACGTACACACTAGCAAATTTAACTTTCATGTTACCAGAAGAGGGCATCATGTTCTGAATACTAGCTTAGTTTACTATTTACATAAGAAATTATGAGAAACTAATTGTGAAACATGACTTTCGTAACTCAATTTATGGACTTGAAAGAAATTATGTACTTCAAGTTTACTATTTACATATTACATTGATGTAGTATATATCTTTTAGAAATTTTGTGTTCTCTCCGATCCAAATTACTTGTCACAGCTCTAGTAATATGGATCAGAGACGGTAACTCGATTTCTGTACTTAAGGTATTCTATTCTAATCTATCATGCATCTTTTTGTTTGTGTTGTGTTCATTCCTGCGCTCAACCAGTCTGCATCTTAGGACTAGTAAATATCCCCTCCGCTACTTGAAGAATATCTCCTGAATTAGGCATATGTTTTCACACTAAGCTTACCAATTAAGAGGTACATATCCACATCACCTGAAATTAAAGATGACAATGTTCGTTAGCAACGGCGGTCCTTTCAACCCCCAAGTGTTTGGGATTAATATCAAGATCAGGCTTAACATAGTGGATAATTATATAACCCCACTTGACACTTCTTCAAAAATTAGTCAGACTAGTTTAACAGTTTTAACACATGACAAAATTAGTCATAATACTTGAATTATAGTAGAACAGACACATATAATAAAGGGAAAAAACATAAACATACAAAGCAAAATATGTGTGTGCTAGTTCGACTGAATAACATCATACAAACCCTAAAGAATAACATAATACACGACTCGTGGTAGCTACCATGCTACAAACACACTAGCAAATTTGATCTAAGTGATATTGGAAAGCACATCATGTTCTGAATAGTACCTTACTTACTATTCACATAAGAAAATTTTGAGATACTTATGATGGTGAAATTTGACTTTCTTAACTCGATTAGTGGACTTCAATTATGTTTGGAACTTTGTGACACTGTAGATAGACGTACATTATGTTGATGTAGTGTATATATTTTAGCACCTTTTTTTTTGTGTAACACTTTGCTAGTCTAACAATGTATTGATAGCACAGTCACGAAAATAAAAGGAGAAGGTGGAGGCGGTGGCGGGAGCTGGAGAATGACGAGGCGGCAGTAGCGGCAATTGCAGTTAGGGTATAGCGTAGCGAAGTGAGGATTGATCTCAAGACATGTGAATGGAGATCTAACGGCTCAGGTGAAAACAAACCAAGTTCCACTGCCCATGCCAAATACATACATCAAAATCATAATTCCTAAAAAACATTGGTGTATTATTATACAACGGTATTAAGTTTACAAGTGTATTTTACCAGCCACCAGCGATTCTCGGCAGGAAACGTAATGGAGGAAATCGCTGTAAACATTACATGCCCAAAACGGCGACCCAACCCAAGCATCCGGAACAAACCCAACCGTCTATTTTTTTGCCAAGCAATGTTTTAAGGGGTTATTTTGGAGGAAAGCTTTGGCATAAATCTCCTTAAATTTCAGACTCAATAACATCATGAATATCCATTCTTGCAGACAAGATAAATAAGCAGATTTTCACATCGTTTTCAAAAGAAAGGTTTAAAAAGATTCAGAAGTTACACATCAAAATCTCAGCACAGTCAGCCAAATTTACTTGCGCCGCCAGGTCGTAGTATAAAGCTAACCTCACCTCCACACAAAAACATCATCCGTTACTCGATCATCAATTTCATCATTCTATTGCCAATACTGTTCTTGCGAAACACACGGCGACTCAAGATCATGGCGGCTGCCAGAGAAAGGAGGCTACCGCAGCTTCACCTCACGCTCGACGCGCCCACGTGGGCCTTCCGGTGCCCCGCCTCGGCGCCGGTCACCGCGGCGACGCCGTCCACCTCGGCGGCTCGGCCGGACGGTGAGTTCCGCCTGATCGACTTCGACAGGCTCTCCGTCCTTGGTCGCGGGAACGGCGGCACCGTCCACAAGGTCTCGCACCGCCGCACGTCGGCGCTGTACGCGCTCAAGATCATTCACCGCGGCCACCCCGGCGCCGACGAGGAGGTAGAAGTTGTACGGCGCGTCGACTCCCCGCACATCGTCCGGTGCCACTCGGTGCTCCCGACGGCGTCCGGCGACTCCGCCTTACTCCTCGAGCTGATGGACGGCGGTTCGCTCGACTCGCTCGTCCGCGCCGGCCAGGGAGGCTTCCCGGAGGAGGCCCTTGCGGAGGTGGCCGCGCAGGCGTTGTCTGGCCTAGCATACCTCCGCGCCCGCCGCGTTGTCCACCGCGACATCAAGCCGGCCAACCTCCTTATCAACAAAGCCGGGCAAGTCAAGATCGCCGACTTCGGCATAGCCGAGGTCGTCTCCCGCGCCGGCAAATACCGCGCGGCCTACGAGGGCACCGCCGCGTACATGAGCCCCGAGCGCTTCGACACGGAGCGGTCGTTGCAGGGCGACGGCGACGAGGAGGGCCCCGTCGACCCCTACGCCGCCGACGTGTGGGGGCTGGGGGTGACCGTCCTGGAGCTCCTCATGGGGCGGTACCCGCTGCTCCCCGCCGGGCAGGAGCTGAGCTGGGCGGCGCTCATGTGCGCCGTGTGCTTCGGCGAGCTGCCGGCACTTAGCGACGGTGCAGCGTCGCCGGAGCTCCGGAGTTTCGTGGCCGCTTGCCTACAGAAGGACCACCGGAAGCGAGCTTCCGTCTCAGAGCTGCTCGTGCACCCATTCGTCGCCGGGAGAGACGTAGCGGCGTCGAGACGGGCGCTAGGCGAAGTGATCAAGCAGCGGTGCTGATAGGCGTGTAAAACTGTAAATGTTGAACTGTCACATTCTCTAATCGTAAATACCTAAGCTAGGCATTTGCACATACAAATAGTGTACCATACTTTGAACTTGTGAGGGTCTTACTCTCTAAGGGTGTGTTTGACTGGGGAACAAAGTGGAATGGAATGTCATGGTTCCGTGACATTCCGTTCCACTGGAATGGGTTGATTCTGTTTCTATGTTTGGTTGGGCCTAATAAGTATAATGGAACGGTTCTGTTTTAGTGTTTGGTTGGAGATACGTGATTGAAGTCATTTGATTCATCTCACCTAATATCACTCATATACATTTCAAAAATCTGTCAAAACATAACCTAAAAAACTGTCAAAAAACAAGTCATTTACTCAAAATCGTGTTGCTGTGATTTGGAAAAGCCACCAAGATTCAGAACATAATAATGGTCACAAATCGTTGTGGCAACTGCTTGTCGCGGCTGCTTGTCCAGGTGTGGCACATGTCTTCTGAGGTGCAGCCTCCTGTCGTGATCCAACTTTGCTCGCGGTCATCCACAGCTGCCTGACGTGGAGCATCGCCGGAGATCCGGAGCGACCCGACGTGAAGCGTCGCCGGAGATCCGCAGCAACCCGACGTGAAGCCTCGCCGGAGATCCGCAGCGACCCGACGTGGAGCATCGCCGGAGATCCGGAGCAGCCCGACGCGGAGATCAGCAGCAGCCCGACGTGGAGCTGATAGGAGAGGGAGATGTGTCGCCGGACATGGAGAGATGTCGCTCGAGAGGGAGGAGGAGAGGCGGCGCCGGTGTAAGAGAGACGAGGGGCGCATATCGAGAGGGGGAGCGAGATGAGGGAGTGGCGGCGGCGTGGGAGAGCGAGATGAGGGAGTCGTGGGGAGGTGAGGGACGCGGGGCCGAGCCGTTCCGCGTGATTCCTCCAAATCGGAGGTATGAGTGTATTCCGGATCTCGGCGGAATATTCCGCTCGTGGGAATCGGGGGTTCCGGTACCTCGCTGCTACCAAACACAAGAACGAGCCCCAGGCACAGGACGGACCCGTTACGTTCCACCCAGTGATCAGAACCAAACACACCCTAAAATGGCCGGGGAGGGAGTGCGGTGCGGTGCGGATACGATGGTTGCATCGGGGAGGCTGGGGCCGTCGATGTAAGGTGCTACGCGGTCATGCCTTGGTGGCCGTGGCGACACTCGATGGAAGAGGGAGCCCGGCGCGAGGAAGGAGGAGGCAGCGGGCTTGGAGGGCGGCGTCGGCCAACGGCGGTCGCATGAGGAGGGGCCATATTTGCGCGATGCTCTAATGGATCTAGAAATATGAAATGGACTTGGTGTCCATATTTGCTCATTTCTGAATCAAACAAATTACAGCACGCCACCAGAGACTAAGTTATACGCAGCTATTTAATAACATGTGTGGACCTGAAGTTGTACATAATTTAGAAATTAGAGATTTATTTTTCAAAACGGACATCATATGTCCCCTCCGGGTTAACGCAACGCAAGTGTCATTGCCATCACCCACCCGCAGGTTCCTAAAGTTGTAGACCACATAACTCGCCATTGAGATCGTGCAACAAACCGAGGCCTTCGAGAAGGGCAACGGGAAACAACGCAATATGCATCACCATCATCTGACCCAATAAGACATTGGTCTAGTATTTCACCCGAAGCATGGACAAAAAAAATAGGAGATAGAGGTGGCACCACAAACGATCCCTCGGATGACGTATAACAATGTCCTTTAGAGTAACCGTCGCCGGTTTTGACCGACCCTCCTCGAATATACACAAATGGTCAAATCCCACCGTTAACAGTAGCCATTGTCATCCATCCAAAGACATAACCCCGCGAGACGTAACCACCCGCACCACATGGAGAAACATATCCCACGAGGCCACAAAGTGGTGCCCAAGCTCGGTTGTTGCATCGATCGGACGCACCGCAAAGTTTAGCTTTGGTACCACTATGACCGCACATGGTTGTTATTGGACACTCGATCCCGCCGCGAACAAGACAAAGCACCACACAACCAAAAAACCCCACCACCAAACATGATGCTAAACTTCCTCCGCCGGCAAGCCAATGCACCATCACGTCCGAGTTCATCATCCTCTGCCAATGAGCGCCAGATCTGTAACATCTCAATTTTTAATTTGGATGTTATTCATTAGATCATCATATGAATTCATAATTTTTGCATCTTTGAATTTGTTTTATTTGGAATTTTGATCCTAGAAACCTTAAGCAACTCAAGGACCAAATGAGAGAGTTGGAGGTTCTCACAAAAATCCAATTTTGAATTTTCAAAATTGGCAAATTGGATCATTGTACTTTATTTGAAATTATTTTCCAATTATTTCAAATAAATAAAATAATGAGAGAAGATAATATGACTTCTTAAAAAAAGCAAGAATATTGGAAATTTAATTTTGAATAAAAATATATTTTATTTGATTTTATTTGCGTGATTATTTATTTTTATTAGTACTAAAAATGTTTATTTTATTTTAGGCATATAGGTCCAAAAAATGTTCACATTAGTCCAAATATTAGGAGGGAATTATGTGATCTTTCTGGAATTTTCAAAAATATTTTTGTTATGTTTTTCGTATTTTTTTCGCCTCTAGAAAAGTTGTTTTAAAAAAAAGTTAGGACCGACCAAACCGGGCCGGCCCAATTTGCCAGGCCGCGGCCCAGCCGGCCCAGCCGCCCTTCTCCGAGCTCAGGATGGAGTCCCGAGCGCAGCGGCCGCCGCACCGACCTCCGCGTCTGTGCCCCGGCCGGACTCTGCCCCCGCCTCGTTTTGCCCCTTCCCCACGCCTCCCGAGGCCACCTCTCCGCCTTTATAAGCCGCGCCCTGCCGCCCCTCTCTCTCTCATCAGCCGCCACCTACTGCCGCCGCTGCCGCCGACTACCGCAGCCCAGCGCCCCGCCGCCCCTCTCTCTCTCCCATCGAAGCAGCAGCAACAAGCCGCAGCACGAGCGGCCGCCGCTGCCGGCGCCGCTAGCCACCGCCGCCTACAGCCGCCTCCGCCGCCGACTGCCGCAGCCGCCTCGCCGTCGCCCTGCCGCTTTGCCGCCTCGCCCGTAGCCGCTAGCCACCACGGCGCCACCGCAGCCCCGCCGGAGACGCCGCCGACCACCGGAGTTTCGCCGTCGGTTCTCGTTGGAAAAATGGTAAACCCTAGATCGGTTTATTTCACGGTTTTCTTTTGGTTTTTCCGGTTCGTTCGGTTTAGTTTTCGGTTAGGTCTATCTAGCGAATGTTCGTTCGTTTAGATCTGTCAACGAACGTTTTTGTTCGTTAGTCTCTGTTAGCGGACGTTCGTCCGATAGATTTTTCTTTTTCTGTTTATTTTTGGCCAGGAACCTATCCATGATTATTTTCTTCGTAAATTAGTCCCTGATATTTAAACCCTCACAACTTTTTGCTCGTTTATTCAAATCCAACAAAACCAATGCCAAATTCTTTGTTATAATCCCCTATGTTCAGATAATCAACTTAAACATGTTTTTGAAAGTTTAAAATTTGGTTTCAAACATATTTTAATTTGAACTTCTTTTGATCGTAACTTGAATTTCGTAACTCCGATTTAGTTGATTCTGCTTGCAAATCGAAGTTCTTGACCTAAACTTTCTGTTAAGATCTTTTTCTCTGGTTTTCTTTGCATCTTCATGCTTGAGTGCTTATGTATGCTATTGTTTGTCTATGATAGATTTTTCGGAGTGCGAAACTTGTTACTACGAATCTCTAGGGTTTACCGATCGTCAGCAAGGCAAGTTACACTTTGATCATACCCCTTTATTATCCAGTTTTTATGCATTAGTTTCAATCCTCAAACATTGCATGAGTAGGACTGGGAACATTGTGGTTTGCTATGTAATTGATGTGATAGGAACCTATTACCTTTGATTCACCTCGGGAATATACGTTATGCTCATATTGCTTAGCCATGCTCGTAGACGGGACTGGTATGTGAGAATCATACAAGTTGTGAGAGAAAAGAACTAAGGGAAACTTAAGGTGGCTACTTTAATACACATCTAGGTGGATTGGTTGCGGTCACCTGGAGAATCCAGTGTTGTCCTAGGATATCCCGGAGTACCCGTGTGATCATCCTATGGAATGCCACCCAGGCTCAAAGGGATCATATGATTATTTATGCTAGAAACTTCCGTGTGTAGCCACAAGCCATTATGGGCTCTGGCATAGTTAAGTAAGTTGTGTGACCTCTTTCAATGGTAGGCTAGCAGATGTAGGGAAAAGTAGGTCTAACTGTCTATCCAGAGTAAAGAGTTAATGCTTCAGAAAGACTGTGACTCGATCTTCCGATCATGGAGGTGGTCGAGTCTTGTGGGGAAAAATGCGCAAACCTCTGCATAGTGTACAAACTAATCATGGTTAGCCGTGTCCCCGGTTATGGACATCTTGAGTATCTGGTATTTGAATTATTGATTGATCTCATCACTTTACTTAATGAATTTGTCGGGTTATTAATATTATTACATGGTAATTTTGGGATTGAGTTGGGGGAACCTTCTCAATAATGACTTAAATTTGGTTGTTAAATAAAATCTATTCCTTTGTTGTAGGGAAAAATTAGCTTTATGCAAATGTTAAACTTAGAGCCACCACCAGCCAAATATGCATGTAGTGATAGCTATTATTTCATCATTGCTCTATAGTGTGATCTTGGCAGCATATTCCATGTGCTGACCTACACGGCTGCAACGTTTCATGTTGCAGAATTTACGGACGAAGAGTAAGGCGCGATAGGTCATTATCATGCACTCAATTTTGCCCTGGAGTTGGATGAACTCATTTATCTTCGAAGCTTCCACAACTATTTTATTTAGATGGCCTTCGGCCATATTATTGTAATAAGTACTCTTTATGAGACTTTCGATGTAATAAGTGTGTGATTGAACTCTGTTATAAATCCTCGAGTACTGTGTGTGTCAGCATACCGATCCAGGGATGACACTTAAGCACAGAGACTTCGATCCATTGGGACCGGGTCGCTACAAGATCCGACCATATCTAGTCACCATTGCCACCGGTGAGAGCACTCATGCAGCGTTGTATGCGCAGTGCTTGCATTATCCTACATCTTCCTCCATGACACAACACCACATAATCGCACGTGCTTTCAGGAAAAAGGCCGATAGTGACAGCTGTTGGCAGTTGCCCAAGTAAGGGGTTGTGGCACTAGGGTTTGTGTCACCACCCCGAGTCGCCCCTAGGAGGGAAACATGGTCCTATTGGGCATTCTCTTCTTTATTGTTTCGCGTTGTTGAGAATCTTTTCAATTATTGTTAATTAGCACATGATTCTATACTTCACAACAATGACTTAAAATGATAGTCGACAAAGCCTTAGACACTCCCCTAAGTAATATTGTACACACTAGGGGATCACTGCATGATAAACCCTTGATCATTCAAGCCATAGTCGTTGCATTCAAATTTTGGATGAAACGAGAGTTTGGATCGAAATTTCATAATAGTAAAATTATTTTGAGGAACAATTTAATTTTAATAGTTGATGACATTGATAATGCACATCAGATTGAAAGTACCAAAACAAACATGAACAACATAGACCCTCGATAAAACTCGTCGCCTCTAGGTTCACCACCTCTATCTTGACATTCATCCATACCTCTACTGAAGAAACCATGGTAGACCTAATTTGCACCAATTTGGTTAACCTCATATGTTTTGAAGAATTACGACAGTTGATTCATGCTGTATGTGTAACATATTTCTCATTAAATAACGCATCTTATCTTTTATAAGAGAATCAATATATTTTTGATAGAAATATAAATTTGAGATCCCATGTAGCAGTTCTTCGAACCTTGAGCCCAAGAATGTTCCGAGAAGAATCATCGGCTGAGACTGCAATAATCCTAGGAATCTGGGAAGATACCACCGTCCACAAGTAAACTAACCGACCCTCAGACGAATCACACGGGAGCTTCTCCATCCCTACATTGTGTGCATCGTTTCACAGTTGATAGCTGTAATTACGTACGTACGTACTCTATGGTACATCTTGTCGACATGTCGGTTTCATGAGATAACCAGCCTAGGTTTTGACAAGCCGCTCTATAGTACTATAGCTAGCAGCAGGGAGATGAAACTTAGGTGGCGCGAGAGCTTGAGTGCCAAGTATCTTGCGAGATCTCATATAGTATGATATGATGATTTTGTTGTACCTGCAGAGGAAAGTACGTTCAAGCATCCGCTGAAATCTTTCTTGCGCGCTATATCACTTCATAACCACGGTCGATCCAAGGCTCATGCAGCAGTTTCGCCATTGCTTCCCGTGCATGTGTGATTAACGTACGGCACTAAACTTTCAGATTTGTGAGGCAAAACCCAGGCTAATTACATTGTTGCGCATGGGTCTTCGATGGCGACAGTGTGCGTGCAACGGTGCAAGTACTAACTAGTCCTAGTGACTTCTACTAAGTAAGTAGTAACTGTTGGAAATATGAGCAAGTTACTACGAGATTTAATCCGAATAAACAGAAGATAAATCATGACCACAGCAGCAGAGATTAAACTAATCATGCGAACTAGCATAGCAGATGAACATATCACATCTAGGGCACATATTAGAAGCATGAATTCTACCACGATCTCGAACAGGAAGGATAGAATCACATACGGTGCAGCGGGTGCAGCACCGCCGGCGTTGACGTTGTCGCCCATGTCGTCGAGGATGAGGTTGCCGAGGTCGGGGAAGAAGTCGTCGTTCGCGAAGTCGTCGCTGCCAGCAGTCGCGCGAGTGCGCTTCCCAAAAATCTGATCGCCCCTCTCCCGTACAGGATCACGAGAGGCGGGATTCCGGAGGCCTGCTGTCCCTTCTCGCGGTGCACGCCAGAAGGAGGGATGGAGAAGACTTGCTTGGCGGCGCAATGATCTGAAACGGTGGTGAGAAACCATACGAAGCAGCGGCGGCTAGGGTAGACGTCTGCCTGACTATATAATGCGGGTCGGGTAGGTCGTGGGAGTAAACCCCACGTCCGAGTCGTCACGATCCAAAAGTTAATTATTAATTAATGACTCATTAATTTTCCCATGCAGCAAAAATATAGACAACGCGCATAGCTCTGTCCTCGGCTCGGCTCAATCCCGCAACCCGCGTCGCGGCGCGTCGCGTCGCGTCGCGGCGTGGCGTGGCGAGGCGAGCGAGGAGGAGGAGCGCGCGTGTAGGTCTCCTCTTCTCATGCTCATAGAAGTGGTAGAAGAGCTCACCTTATAAACAGGTGCAACTCTCTCTCAACTTCCGGGGTGGGACTAAACTTTAGCCTCACTCACTCCACTCACATGTGTGCATGAATGGGCCAAGATAATTTCAGAATTTTAGTTGGGCTTTGGGCCAAAGGCCTACTAGCAAAATTCCAACAATCCCCCACAAAGTCTCATTGGCACATCTCATCATTTAGTTCCAAAACATTGTTTTATATATCGGTGCTTAGTGGAGACTGTGAAGTTGAACTTCCACTTAGAAATTTATGTTACACTAGATCACAACTTGAATAGTGGACTATGCCTTGAACTACAAGTTTTCTGTGCAACTAGTTTCACACAAATTCTTGACCGATACTGGGCTGCCGCAAGGCTTCCCCACGGGTGGAGCGTATACGTCATACTCCAGGGCCTTTGATGAATTTATTAGAGAACACCCAATTCTCACAGACTGCGACGTTAACAGTCAAATTCATATAGGTGTGTTCCTCAGAAGATGTTCTGCAGGACAACATCTCTGCTTACCCGAATTAGCCACTTGGAACACATTAAGATAAGTATCAACCTGCCATGCAGAGAGTATTGCATCTTCACGGAGTGGGATAATTAATATAGGGATACTCTCCTCCCAGCTGACCAACAGCTTGTCTCCCACTTCTATTTCACGGGATCTCCGATCACATAGAGTGGGTTACCACTATGGACAACTCATGCGGTGGGTCTCAAACCCATCTCCATCGATGCATTATCTATCACATTACGTGATAGACCCTTTGTGAAGGGATCTGCCAAGTTTTTCGACGCTTGGATATAATCCAACGTAATAACTCCGGAGTTCCTCAATTTTCTGACAGATTTTAGTCTCCTCTTCACATGCCTTGAGGACTTCATATTGTCCTTAGAACTGTTTATCTTGACGATCACAGTTTGATTATCACAGTTCATCAGGATAGGGGGTATTGGTTTTTCAACCATAGGTAAGTCCATCAAGAGTCCACGAAGCCACTCTGCTTCAACAGTGGCAGTGTCTAATACTGTGAGTTCTGCTTCCATAGTTGACCTCGTTAAGATGGTCTGCTTGCAAGACTTCCAGGAAACAGCGCCACCACCAAGTGTAAAAACATAACCACTTGTGGCCTTAATCTCATCAGCATCAGATATCCAGTTTGAGTCACTATAACCCTCCAGTACCCTTGGATACCCGGTGTAGTGAATCCCATAGCTCGCGGTGCCTTTCAAATAGCGCATAACTCTCTCAAGCGCATGCCAATGATCATCTCCCGGTTTTGACACAAACCGACTTAGCTTGCTCACAGTAAAAGAGATGTCAGGCCTCGTGGCACTCGCCAAATACATAAGCGAGCCAATAATCTGAGAATACCTCAGTTGATCTCTAGCAATCCGTCGATTCTTTCGAAGCAACACACTAGCATCATATGGAGTTGGAGAAGGCGTGCAGTCGCTATACCCAAAACGACTCAAGACCTTTTCCACATAATGAGACTGAAGCAGTGTGATCCCACCATTCTCATCTCTCAACAGCTTGATGTTTAAGATAACATCAGCTACTCCTAGATCCTTCATCTCAAAACAGCAAGATAAGAAATCCTTAACCTCCTTGATTAAATCAAGTTTGGTTCCAAAGATCAATATGTCGTCGACATACAGACAAAGAATAACTCCTTCGCCCCCACCATAGAGATAGTACACGCACTTGTCACCATCGTTTACTACAAAGCCGACAGCAGTTAATGTTCTTTCGAACTTCTCATGCCACTCCTTAGGAGCTTGTTTAAGGCCATATAAAGACTTTAATAACTTGCACACCTTTTCTTCCTGATCAGGTACTACAAAACCATCTGGCTGATCCATGTAAATTTCCTCCTTCAACTCTCCATTGAGGAAAGCCGTCTTAACATCCATTTGATGAACGAGAAGACCATGTGAGGCAGCCAGTGATAGTAGCACCCGAATTGTGGTCAGTCTAGCCACGGGTGAGTAAGTATCAAAGAAGTCTTTACCTTCTTTCTGGGTATAACCCTTGGCCACAAGCCGTGCCTTGTACTTTTCAATCGTACCATCAGGTCTAAGCTTCTTCTTGAACACCCACTTACATCCTACAGGTTTGCACCCATAAGGACGGTCAGTGATCTCTCAGGTACCGTTAGCTAAGATGGAATCCATCTCGCTACGTACAGCTTCCTTCCAGTAGTCAGCATCAGGAGATGCATAGGCTTCTGAAATAGTCCTGGGTGTGTCATCCACGAGGTACACAATGAAATCATCACCAAAAGACTTTGCGGTCCTCTGTCTCTTACTCCTCACAGGAGTTCCATTGTTACCCTCAACAGGATTCTCAACGTGTTCCATCGCAATGGTGGGTTCAGGAATTACAGTGAATTCCTCACTAGATGGAGTAGGTATCTCCTGATTTGATGAACTCGACATATCCTTCATAGGAAATATGTCCTCAAAGAAAGTTGCATCATTTGATTCCATAATCGTACCAACATGCATGTCAGATACCTCAGATTTTATTATCAAAAATCTATAGCCGATGCTATGAAAAGCATAGCCCAGAAGAACACAATCCACGGTTTTTAGTCCAAGCTTGCGCTTTTTGGGAATTGGTATATTGACTTTCGCCAAACAACCCCAAGTACGTAGGTAAGAGAATTTCAACCTTTTCCTTTCCCATTCCTCAAATGGAGTCATGGTCCTATGCTTTGTGGGAACTCGGTTTAGGACATGACACGCAGTCATTAGCGCCTCCCCCCATCATTCCTTGGATAGACCCGAAGTGTCTAACATGGTGTTAACCATATCAGTTAGAGTTTGGTTCTTTCTTTCGGCTACCCCATTTGACTGGGGTGAGTAGGGAGGCGTCCTCTCATGGATTATACCATGTTCCGCACAAAACAGATCAAATTCATTGGAAAAATACTCTCCACCATGATCGGACCTAAGCCATTTAATTTTTCGATCAAGTTGGTTCTCTGCCTCAGCTTTATAGTTTTTAAAGAAAGTCAAAGCCTCATCTTTTGATTTCAGAAGATACACATAACAATATCTAGTGGAGTCATCAATCAACGTCATGAAGTATCTCTTTCCACCTTTTGTCAACACGCCATTCATCTCACAAAGATCAGAATGTATAAGCTCTAGTGGCGCCAAGTCTCTTGCCTCTGCAGTCTTATGGGACTTGCGAGGTTGCTTAGCTTGCACACATACTTGGCACTTGGAGCCTTTGACAGTAGAGATTTTCGAAATTAAATTCATATTGGCTAACCGCGTCATGCAACCAAAGTTAATATGACAGAGTCGTGAATGCCAAATATCAGACTCATTATTGTGGCAAACATTATTAATAACTTTAGTGCAAATATCTGACAAAGATAGGCGGAACAAGCCTCCGCACTCATAGCCTTTTCCAACAAATTGTCCACACTTAGAAATTACAACTTTATTGGATTCGAAAACCAACTTAAAACCATCTCGACATAAACAGGAAGCGCTAACGAGATTTTTATTGATGGACGGCACATGATGAACGTTCTTCAGACGCACAGTCTTCCCCGAAGTAAACTTCAGATCGACCGTACCAACACCTCGAACGATGGCATGTGACCCGTTCCCCATCAGCACGGGTGAAGTCCCTGTTGCCTGGTAAGAAGAAAACATGGAGGCGTCAGCACAAACATGTACATTGGCACCGGTGTCAATTAACCAATCAGGGGATTGAAATACTGAAAGGATGGTAGGAAAAATACCGTACCCTGATTCCTTCATATCAGTATCACCGATGACAACATTAGCGGACTTGCCGCTCTTCTCATGTTCGCGCTCCTCAAAGCGGTTAGGACACTTCGGAGCCCAGTGATTAGGATCACCGCAGACATGGCAAAGTCCCTTCCCCTTCTTATGAGAATTCTTCTTGAAGTTGGTAGAATGTGATGGCTTGTTCTTTGTATCAAACTTGCCTTTGCCCTGAGTTTTGTTCTTATTGTTTTTGAACTTGTTGGGCTGGGAGTTCTTCTTCTGTACCATGTGGGCACTAGAACCTCCCTCAGCAACTCGAGCACGTGTGTCCTTTGCTCTCGCCTTCCCTTCAACATCAAGAGTACCAATGAGATCCGCAACGGAAAACTCCTGTCTCTTGTGTTTCAGGGAAGTAGCAAAATTGTTCCACGAAGGTGGAAGCTTGGCAATGATGCCTCCGGCAACAAATTTGTCCGGAAACACAAACTTGAAGTACTCAAGTTCTTTTGCGAGCGACTGTATCTCATGAGCCTGCTGTACAACAGGGCGCTCATCAATCATCTTGTAGTCATAGAATTGCTCCATGACGTACAACTCGCTGCCGGCGTCCGAGGCACCAAACTTGGCCTCGAGCGCAGCCCACATGTCCTTGCCGTTGTCAAACGACATATACGAATCCACAATGGAGTCATCAAGAACACTCAGAAGAGCACCTTTAAAGAGGGTATCGATCTTCTCAAAAGCTTCCAGCTGTGCTGGATTAAGATCGCCCTCAGGCTTGCCCTTGGTGGCATCATAGCAGCCCATGGTCTGAAACCAGTAGACTGCTCTCGTGCGCCACCTCTTATATTGCGCCCCCTTAAAGGCAGGCGGCTTCAGATGCGCAGCAAAACCACTCGGAGTAAATTGCCTATAATCAGGTTTTTGCACTGTGTACTCAGTACTCCTGGCTAGGTTCTATCAGCAATGTCGCCGTCGAGCGGTAGACGATGTAGTACGGTCGACCGCCAACGACAAAGCCGTCGTTGCAAGTCCCCAAGGGATTAGACGTTGATCGATCGACTTCACGTCAGCTAGTACGTAATGACACCGACAGTTACCTTCTCTGACAGAGAGTGCATATATTCAGTTAACGTGCAACCAGCCGTCAAATAGTATACTGCATTGCATTGCTTTTTTCTTTCTTTCTTCTTTCTTTTCTTGGCGTCTTTTTTGGATGATGCACTGCATTATGCAACGAGTTGACGCCAGCAATTACCAACGCAATTCACGTAGAGATACGGCAATGCTCAATGCATTTTGGCCTTGATGATTAATAACAACATTTCTCTTTGTTTTTGATTTCTGGAACTAATGCAGGAACTTCAAGGGAAGGTTTGCAAGGGTTCCTCTATAATGTATAGTTCAAATCCTTCAAAATTCCCACATGGATACTTTTGCTGAGCTATGGGTGCTCCTAATGTGTTCTGATAAATATTATGTATTACCCATGTCAAACTTCGATTCTGGAAGAGAAAAAATCCCAGTTCGTATCTGCTCGGGTATCGCCCCTACTCACCCACCTCCACCATCCTCCCCGTTCGCTTTATGTTATCGTTGCTGAGGAAGGACCGAACGCCGATATGGCAGGCCCAATGGTAGCAGTCCAGATTAGCTCCCGGCGCTTCAAGTTGGTGCTGGAATTTTGTCTATTTTGGGCCTAGCCTAATAGCAATTTCAGAAATTCCTAATAAATTCTAAAGGCCCACGCAGCCCATTCGTGCAAGGCAAGAGATGGAACAAAAGTTTAGTCCCACATTGCTAGTTTAGAGAGAGTTGGACCTCTTTATAAGGGAGGTTCTTTCCCCACATGTATGAGCATGAGAATAAGAGGGATATCCACGCGCGCTCCTCCTCTGCCGCCCACCTCGCCATGCCACGCCTCGTCATGACGGGTTGCGGGAATGAGCCGAGCCGATGTCTAAATTTTTGCCACGCACAACGGGTATACGAAAGGTGGCCACTGCCTGTTTGCTTCGTCTCCCTTCGTTACTTCACCTCCCGCCGCAACCTCTTCGGATCCTTCTCCTGTGCCTATATAAGAGAGGTCGCTCCTCTCCAGAGAGACACAACAGAAGCTCCTCTTCCTCTCGCCACAAAGTTCCGATCACTGCGCTGCTGCTACGTTCTTCCCCATCCCTTCTTGCGGCGTGCACCGCAGGTCGGGACAGTAGGCCTCCGGAACCGCACCTTTTGAGTCCTGTACGGGAGAAGGGTGATAAGGTTTTTGGGGAGCGCTCCGCGCGACTACTGGCTTCTTCATCACGGACTCCGACGACTACTTCCCCGACGACGACTTCTTCCCCGACCTCCACGATCTCCTCGACGACATGGCATGCGAGGACACCGACCCCAAGTCCAGCGCTTCTGCTGCTGCTGTCCGGATAGCGGTCGATGTGTGGAGTAATAGTAGTATATGCAGGCAGGAGTCGGTCTACTTGTCTTGGACGTGATGCCTATATACATGATCATACCTAGATATTCTCATAACTATGCTCAATTCTCTCAATTGCTCAACAGTAATTTGTTTACCCATCGTAATACTTATGCTCTCGAGAGAAGCCACTAGTGAAACCTATGGCCCCAGGGTCTATTTTCCATCATATTAATCTCCCGTTAACAAGCTATTTCTGGTGCCATTTTTATTTCGCTTTATTTACTTTGCATCTTTATCATAAAAATACCAAAAATACTATCTTATCATATCTATCAGATCTCACTTTCATAAGTGACCGTGAAGGGATTGACAACCCCTTTATTGCATTGGTTGCGAGGATTTTATTTGTTTGTGTAGGTGCGAGGGACTCATGCGTGGCCTCCTACTGGATTGATACCTTGGTTCTCAAAAACTGAGGGAAATACTTACGCTGCTTTACTGCATCACCCTTTCCTCTTCAAGGGAAAACCAACGTAGTGCTCAAGAGGTAGCAAGAAGGATTTCTGGCGCCGTTGCCGGGGAGTCTACGCAAAAGTCAACATACCAAGTACCCATCACAAACCCTTATCTCCCGCATTACATTATTTGCCATTTGCCTCTCGTTTTCCTCTCCCCCACTTCACCCTTGCCGTTTTATTCGCCCTTCTTCTGTTCGTTTTTCCATTTGCTTTTATGTCTTACTTGTCCCATTTGCTCGTTTGATTGGAATACTTATTTATTTATTTCTAAACAGAGAACCTAAGATCTATGGATCCCCATCCGCTTGCTAATCTTTTTAAGAGATCCAATTATGATGAACCAATTGCTAGTGAGTTTTGTGCACTAGATTATCTTTATGAAGTTTTGCTTGAAATTCGTGAATCTGAAAATTGTGATGAAGTACTTTATGGAGTGATTCACGATGAATCTTTGAATGAAAAGCATGATTGCAATGATGTTATTATAAATTCTCTTAATGTTAATTGTGCTAATAATATGCAAAACCCTAAGCTTGGGGATGCTAGTTTTGCTATGTCCTCTACTTGTTGCAATGATCATGATTGGGGTGATTCTTCTTTTGATCTTGAAAATTTATTTAAGCCCCATGATGAATATGAGATTGATAATAATGTTTGCAATATTTAAAGTGGGTTTGGAAGAGTGTCAACTTTAGATCCCACATATTTGGAGAATGTTCAATCTTATGAAATTTTTGATAAAAGTGGGTTTGGAGAGGTCGTGACTTTAGTTAATGTTAATCCCACTATTTTGGAAGAGTGTCAACTTTGAATACATGTGGATCGTGTTGAGAATATGTTTTGTGATAGCTATATTGTTGAATTTGCTTATGATCCTACATGTAATTATTATGAGAGAGGAAAATATGGTTGTAGAAATCTTCATGTTACTAAATTACCTCTCGTTATGTTGAGATTGCTATTGTTTCTTTCCGCTTCCTTGCATATGCTAGTTTTGCTTGCCTATAAGATGCCTATGCATAGGACGTATGTTAGACTTAGATGTGTTTGTCACGTGTTTTACGGTGCTCTCTTTGTGCTTCAATTCTTGTCTTTCATGTGAGCATCGTTGAAATCTTATGCCTAGCTATAAGGCTTCTAAGAAAAGCGCTTGTTGGGAGACAACCCAATATTTTTCCTTGCTATTATTCAATAAATAATTTATCTAGCCTCTGTTTTGGTTGTGTTTTTTGTGTTTAATTAGTGTTTGTGCCAAGTAGAACCGTTGGGAAGACTTGGGGAAAGTCTTTTTGATCTTGCTGTAAAAACAGAAACTTTAGCGCTAACGAGAATAGCTTCCATTTTTATTTGGAACGTGATATTTAGTTAATTCTTTTGGCAGATGATTAATATATAAATTCCTCACGTCCAGCAATTTATTTTAGAATTTTTTGGGTTCCATAACTTGCGTTAGCTACAGATTACTACAGACTGTTCTGTTTTTGACAGATTCTGTTTTTCATGTGTTGTTTGCTTATTTTAATGAATCTATGGCTAGTAAAAGATTTTATAAACCATAGAGAAGTTGGAATAAAGTAGGTTTAACACCAATATAAACAAAGAATCAGTTCATTACAGTAACTTGAAGTGGTGTTTTGTTTTCTTTCACTAACGGAGCTCATGAGATTTTCTGTTAAGTTTTGTGTTGTGAAGTTTTCAAGTTTTGGGTAAAAGATTTGATGGATTATGGAACAAGGAGTGGCAAGAGCCTAAGCTTGGGGATGCCCATGGCACCCCAAGATAATCTAAGGACACCTAAAAGCCAAAGCTTGGGGATGCCCTGGAAGGCATCCCCTCTTTCGTCTACTTCCATCGGTAACTTTACTTGGAGCTATATTTTTATTCACCACATGATATGTGTTTTGCTTGGAGCGTCTTGTATTATTTGAGTCTTTATTTGTTAGTTTACCACAATTATCTTTGCTGTACACACCTTTTTAGACAAACACACATCATTCGGAATTTATTAGAATATTCTATCCGCTTCACTTATATCTTTTGAGCTATATAGTTTTTGCTCTAGTGCTTCACTTATATATTTTAGAGCACGGTGGTGGATTTGTTTTATAGAAACTATTATTCTCTCATGATTCACTTATATTATTTTGAGAGTCTTAAACAGCATGGTAATTTTCTTAAATTGGGAAATTAATCCTAATATGCTAAGTATTTGAGACTAGTAAAAAACTTTCTTATGAGTGTGCTGAATACTAAGAGAAGTTTGATGATTGACGATTGTTTTGAGATATGGAGGTAGTGATATTAAAGTTGTGCTAGTTGAGTATTTGTGAAATTGAGAAATACTTGTGTTGAAGTTTGCAAGTCCCGTAGCATGCACGTATGGTAAACGTTATGTAACAAATTTGAAACATGAGGTGTTCTTTGACTGTCTTATGAGTGGCGGTCGGGGACGAGCGATGGTCTTTTCCTACCAATCTATCCCCCTAGGAGCATGCGTGTAGTGCTTGGTTTTTGATGACTTGTGGATTTTTGGAATAAGTATATGAGTTCTTTATGACTAATGTTGAGTCCATGGATTATACGCACTCTTACCCTTCCATCATTGCTAGCCTCTTCGATACCGTGCATTGCCCTTTCTCACATTGAGAGTTGGTGCAAACTTCACCGGTGCATCCAAACCCTGTGATATGATACGCTCTTTCACACATAAACCTCCTTATATCTTCCTCCAAACAGCCACCATATCTACCTATTATGGCATTTCCATAGCCATTCCGAGATATATTGCCATGCAACCTTCCACCGTTCCGTTTATCATGACACGTTCATCATTGTCATATTGCTTTGCATAATCATGTACTTGACATCGTATTTGTGGCAAATCCACCGGTCATAATTTTTCATACATGTCACTCTTGATTCATTGCTATCCCGGTATACCGCCGGAGGCATTCATATAGAGTCATACTCTGTTCTAGTATCGAGTTGTAATCATTGAGTTGTAAATAAATAGAAGTGTGATGATCATCATTCATAGAGTATTGTCCCAAAAAAGGCCAAATAAAAAGGAAGGCCCCCAAAAAAGAAAATAAAAAGGGACAATGCTACTATCCATTTTTTTCCACACTTGTGCTTCAAAGTAGCACCATGATTTTTATGATAGAGAGTCTCTTGTTTTGTCACTTCCATATACTAGTGGGAATTTTTCATTATAGGACTTGGCTTGTATATTCCAACAATGGGCTTCCTCAAATGCCCTAGGTCTTCATGAGCAAGCAAGTTGGATGCACACCCACTTAGTTTCTTTTGTTGAGCTTTCATGCATTTATAGCTCTAGTGCATCCGTTGCATGGCAATTCCTACTCCTTACATTAACACCAATCGATGGGCATCTCCATAGCCCGTTGATTAGCCGCGTTGATGTGAGACTTTCTCCTTTTTTGTCTTCTCCACATAACCCCCATCATTATATTCTATTCCACCCATAGTGCTATATCCATGGCTCACACTCATGTATTGCGTGAAGGTTGAAAAAGTTTGTGATTACTAAAGTATGAAACAATTGCTTGGCTTGCCATTGGGGTTGTGCATGATGAGAGCATTCTTGTGTGACGAAAATGGAGCATGACTGAACAATATGATTTTGTAGGGATGAACTTTCTTTGGCCATGTTATTTTGAGAAGACATAATTTCTTAGTTAGTATGCTTGAAGTATTATTGCTTTTATGTCAATATTAAACTTTTATCTTGAATCTTTCGGATCTGAATATTCATACCACAATTAAGAGGATTACATTAAAAAAATTATACCAAGTAGCATTCCGCATCAAAAATTCAGTTTTTATCATTTACCTACTCGAGGACGACCATGAATTAAGCTTGGGGATGCTTGATACGTCTCCAACGTATCTATAATTTTTGATTGCTTCATGCTATATTATATTCTGTTTTGGATGATTAATGGGCTTTGTTATACACTTTTATATTATTTTTGGGACTAACCTATTAACTGGAGGCCCAGCCTAGAATTGCTGTTTTTTTGCCTATTTTAGAGTTTCGCAGAAAAAGAATATCAAACGGAGTCCAAACGGAATGAAACCTTCAGGAATGTGATTTTCGGAACGAACATGATCCAGAGGACTTGGACCCTACGTCAAGACATCAACCTGGAAGGCACGAGGTAGGGGGGCGCACCTACCCCCCAAGCGCGCCCTCCACCCTCGTGGGGCCCATGTTGCTCCACCGACGTACTTCTTCCTCCTATATATACCTACGTACCCCCAAACTACCAGATACGGAGCCAAAAACCTAATTCCACTGCCGCAACTTTCTGTACCCGTGAGATCCCATCTTGGGGCCTTTTCCGGAGCTCCGCCGGAGGGGGCATCGATCACGGAGGGCTTCTACATCAACACCATAGCCTCTCCGATGATGTGTGAGTAGTTTACTTCAGACCTTCGGGTCCATAGTTATTAGCTAGATGGCTTCTTCTCTCTTTTTGGATCTCAATACAAAGTTCTAAACGATTCTTGTGGAGATCATTCGATGTAATCTTCTTTTGCGGTGTGTTTGTTGAGACCGATGAATTGCGGGTTTATGATCAAGTTTATCTAAGAACAATATTTGAATCTTCTCTGAATTATTTTATGTATGATTGGTTATAGCTACCTCTTGAGCTTGCATTGGTTTTCCCCGAAGACGAAGGGATGATGCAGCAGAGTAGCGTAAGTATTTCCCTCAGTTTTTGAGAACCAAGGTATCAATCCAGTAGGAGGCTACGCTCAAGTCCCTCGTACCTACACAAAATGATAGCTACTCGCAACCAACGCGATTAGGGGTTGTCAATCCCTTCACGGTCACTTATGAGAGTGAGATCTGATAGATATAATATTTTTGGTATTTTTGGTATAAAGATGCAAAGTTAAAAGTAAAGGCAAAGTAAAAAACAAAGCAAGATTAAAGTGATGGAGATTGATATGATGAGAATAAACCCGGGGGCCATAGGTTTCACTAGTGGATTCTCTCAAGAGCATAAGTATTCTACGGTGGGTGAACAAATTACTGTTGAGCAATTGACAGAATTGAGCATAGTTATGAGAATATCTAGGCATGATCATGTATATAGGCATCACATCTGTGACAAGTAGACCGAAACGATTCTGCATCTACTACTATTACTCCACTCATCGACCGCTATCCAGCATGCATCTAGAGTATTAAGTTAAAAACAGAGTAATGCCTTAAGCAAGATGACATGATGTAGAGAGATAAATTCATGCAATATGAAATAAACCCCATGTTGTTATCCTCGATGGCAACGATACAATACGTGCCTTGCTGCCCCTTCTGTCACTGGGAAAGGACACCGCAAGATCGAACCCAAAGCTAAGCACTTCTCCCATGGCAAGAACTACCAATCTAGTTGGCCAAACCAAACGGAAAATTCAAAGAGACTTGCAAAGATAACCAATCATACATAAAAGAATCCAGAGAAGATTCAAATATTATTCATAGATAGACTTGATCATAAACCCACAATTCATCGGTCTCAACAAACACACCGCAAAAAGAAGATTACATCGAATAGATCTCCACAAGAGAGGGGGAGAAGTTTGTATTGAGATCCAAAAAGAGAGAAGAAGCCATCTGGCTACTAACTATGGACCCGAAGGTCTGAGGTAAACTACTCACACTTCATCGGAGAGGCTATGATGATGTAGAAGCCCTTCGTGATGACGGCCCTCTCCGGCGGAGCTCCGGAACAGGCCCCGAGATGGGATCTCATGGATACAGAAAGTTGCGGCGGCGGAATTAGGTTTTTGGCTCCTGCTTTCATCGTTTGGGGGTACGTAGGTATATATAGGAGGAAGGAGTACGTCGGTGGAGCACCGAGGGGCCCACGAGGCAGTGGGTCGCGCCCTAGGGGGGGCGCCCCCACCCTCGTGACCGCCTCTTTGACTCCTTGGAGTAGGGTCCAAGTCTCCTGGATCACGTTCGGTGAGAAAATCACGTTCCCGAAGGTTTTATTCCATTTGGACTCCATTTGATATTCTGTTTCTCCGAAACACTGAAATAGGCAAAAAACAACAATTCTGGGCTGGGCCTCCGGTTAATAGGTTAGTCCCAAAAATAATATAAAAGTGGAAAATAAATCCCAATATAGTCCAAAACAGTAGATAATATAGCATGGAGCAATCAAAAATTATAGATACGTTGGAGACGTATCAGGCATCCCCAAGCTTAATTCCTGCTCGTCCTCGAGTAGGTAAATGATAAAAAGAGAATTTTTGATGCGGAGTGCTACTTGGCATAATTTTAATGCAAATCTTCTTAATTGTGGTATGAATATTCAGATTAGGAAGATTCAAGACAAAAGTTCATATTGACATAAAAGAATAATAATACTTCAAGCAAACCAACAAATCAATTATGTTTTCTTTAAGTAACATGGCCAAAGAAAGTTTATCCCTACAAAATCATATAGTTTAGTCATGCTCCATTTTTTGTCACACAAGAATGCTCTCATCATGCACAACCCCGATGACAAGCCAAGCAATTGTTTTATACCTTAATAATTTCAAACTCATAAACTTTCACGCAATACATGAGCGTGAGCCATGGATATAGCACTATGGGTGGAATAGAGTATAATGGTGGGGGTTATGTGGAGAAGACAAAAAAAGAGAAAGTCTTACATCAACGAGGCTAATCAATGGGCTATGAATATGCCCATCAATTGATGTTAATGCAAGGAGTAGGGATTGTCATGCAAAAGATGCACTAGAGCTATAAATGTATGAAAGCTCAACAAAAGAAACTAAGTGGGTGTGCATCCAAATTGCTTGCTCACGAAGACCTAGGGCACTTGAGGAGGCCCATTGTTGGAATATACAAGCCAAGTTCTACAATGAAAATTCCCACTAGTATATGAAAGTGATAACTCAAGAGACTCTCTATATGAAGAACATGGTGCTACTTTGAAGCACAAGTGTGGAAAAAGAAATAGTAGCATTACCCCTTTTTTGGGACTTCTATTTTTCTTTGGCCTTTTTTGGGACAATGCTCTATTGAATGATGATCATCACACTTTTATTTATTTACAACTCAATGATTACAACTCGATTCTAGAACAAAGTATGACTCTATATGGATGCCTCCGGCGGTGTACCGGGATATGCAATGAATCAAGAGTGACAAGTATGAAAAATTATGAATGGTGGCTTTGCCACAAATACTATGTCAACTACATGATCATGCTAAGCAATATGACAATGATGGATGTGTCATGATAAACTAGATGGTGAAAAGTTGCATGTCAAATTATCTCGGAATGGCTATGGAAATGCCATAATAGGTAGGTATGGTGGCTGTTTTGAGGAAGATATAATGACGTTTATGTGTGAAAGAGCGTATCATATCACGGGGTTTGGATGCACCAGCGAAGTTTGCACCAACTCTCGATGTGAGAAAGGGCAATGCACGGTACCGTAGAGGCTAGCAATGATGGAAGGGTGAGAGTGCGTATAATCCATGGACTCAACATTAGTCATAAAGAACTCACACTTATTGCAAAAATCTACAAGCCATCAAAAACCAAATTATTATGCGCATGCTCCTAGGGGGATAGATTGGTAGGAAAAGACCATCGCTCGTCCCCGAACGCCACTCATAAGGAGGACAATCAAATAACACCTCATGTTTCAAATTTGTTGCATAACGTTTACCATACGTGCATGCTACGGGACTCGCAAACTTTAACTCAAGAACTTCTCAAATTCACAATTACTGTACTAGCATGACTTTGATATTATTACCTCCATATCTCAAAACAATTATCAAGCATCCAACTTTTCTTAGTATTCAACACACTCAAAAGAAAGTTTCACAAATCTTGAATACCAAGCATGTCATTATTAAGCAAATTACCATGCTATTAAGACTCTCAAAATAATTTAAGTGAAGCATGAGAGATCAATAGTTTCTTTAAAACAAATCCACCACCATGCTCTAAAAGATCTAAGTGAAGCACATAGAGCAAAATTACTTAGCTCAAAAGATATAAGTGAAGCACACAGAGCAAAACTACTTAGCTCAAAAGATATAAGTGAAGCACATAGAGTATTCTATCAAATTTTAATTCATGTATGGCTCTGTCAAAAGGTGTGTACAGCAAGGATGATTGTGGCATACTAAAACACAAAGACAAAAATAATACAAGACGCTCCAAGCAAAACACATATCATGTTGGTGAATAAAAATATAGCTCCAAGTAAATTATCGATGGAAGTGGGCGAAAGAGGGGATGCCTTCCGAGGCATCCCCAAGCTTTGACTTTTTGGCGTCCTTGGATTATCTTGGGGGTGCCATGGGCATCCCCAAGCTTAGGCTCTTGCCACTCCTTGTTCCATAATCCATCACAAGAATTCACCCAAAACTTGAAAACTTCACAACACAAAACTTAAAGTAGAAAACTCGTGAGCTCCATTAGCGAAAGAAAAAAAAAGACCACTCCAAGGTACTGTAATGAACTCATTATTTATTTATATTGGTGTTAAACCTACTGTATTCCAACTTTTCTATGGATTATAAACTATTTTACTAGCCATAGATTCATCAAAATAAGCAAACAACACACGAAAAACAGAATCTGTCAAAAACAGAACAGTCTGTAGTAATCTGTAGCTAGAGCAAGATCTGGAAACCCAAAAATTCTAAAATAAATTGCTGGACGTGAGGAATGTATCTATTAATCATCTTCAAAAAGAATTAACTAAATATAACTCTTCAAATAAAAATGACAGTAGTTCTCGTGAGCGCTAAAGTTTCTGTTTTTTACAGCAAGTTCAACAAGACTTTCCCCAAGTCTTCCCAACGGTTCTACTTGGCACAAACACTAATTAAACACAAAAAAACACAATAAAAACAGAGGCTAGATAATTTATTTATTACTAAACAGGAGCAAAAATCAAGGAATAAAAATAAAATTGGGTTGCCTCCCAACAAGCGCTATCGTTTAACGCCCCTAGCTAGGCATAAAAGCGAGGATAGATCTAGGTATTGCCCTCTTGATTCTTATTTTTTTTAGTGATGTTGTGCTCAAATCCAGGAGGTTCCTTACGTTTCCCTTCATATTCAGAGATCTTGAGATCTAAAGAATCCAACCGCTTATTGCAAAGAGTAATCAACATATTCATGCGGTGAAGATTTCCGCTAACGCTTTTAAGAGGTTCAAGAGATTTTTGTAAAATCTTAGTTATTTCACAAATTTTCTCAAAAACTTGCGTTTCCTCTTGGGTATGATGGGGCCCCTTTTGTTGAGGTAAAGTTCCTACTATACCTTCCATAATTTCATGCGCAATACTGGGATCAATTTCAATAAAATTGCCTTTGGCAACACAATCCAAAAGTGTCTATGAGACATATTAAGCCCAACATAAAAATTGCGAAGAAAAATTCTGAAATTTACTTCTAGGGTGCATTTACGATACGATTCCATCATTCTAAACCAAGCATCCTTTAAGTTTTCTCCTTGCTTTTGTTTGAAGTGAAGGACTTCAAACTCGGGGGACAAAGGAGCAGAAAGAGGACTAGCCATGACGACAAGCAAACAAACTAGCACACGAGCAGACAAGAGCAAACGGGCAAGAGAGGGAGGATAGAGAGAGAGGGCGAATAAAATGGCAAGGGTGAAGTGGGGGAGAGGAAAACGAGAGGCAAATGGCAAATAATATAATGCGAGAGATAGGGATTGTGATGGGTACTTGGTATGTTGACTTTTTGCGTAGACTCCCCGGCAACGGCGCCAGAAATCTTTCTTGCTACCTCTTGAGCTTGCGTTGGTTTTCCCCGAAGAGGAAGGGATGATGCAGAGTAGCGTAAGTATTTCCCTCAGTTTTTGAGAACCAAGGTATCAATCCAGTAGGAGGCTACGCTCAAGTCCCTCGTACCTGCACAAAACGATAGCTACTCACAACCAACACGATTAGGGGTTGTCAATCCCTTCACGGTCACTTACGAGAGTGAGATCTGATAGATATAATATTTTTTGATATTTTTGGTATAAAGATGCAAAGTGAAAAGTAAAGGCAAAGTAAAAAACAAAGCAAGATTAAAGTGATGGAGATTGATATGATGAGAATAAACCCGGGGGCCATAGGTTTCACTAGTGGCTTCTCTCAAGAGTGTAAGTATTCTACGGTGGGTGAACAAATTACTGTTGAGCAATTGACAGAATTGAGCATAGTTATGAGAATATCTAGGCATGATCATGTATATAGGCATCACGTCCGTGACAAGTAGACCGAAACGATTCTGCATCTACTACTATTACTCCACTCATCGACCGCTATCCAGCATGCATCTAGAGTATTAAGTTAAAAATAGAGTAACGCCTTAAGCAAGATGACATGATGTAGAGAGATAAATTCGTGCAATATGAAATAAACCCCATCTTGTTATCCTCGACGGCAACGATACAATACGTGCCTTTCTGCCCCTTCTGTCACTGGGAAAGGACACCACAAGATCGAACCCAAAGCTAAGCACTTCTCCCATGGCAAGAACTACCAATCTAGTTGGCCAAACCAAATGGATAATTCGAAGAGACTTGCAAAGATAACCAATCATACATGAAATAATTCAGAGAATATTCAAATATTATTCATAGATAGACTTGATCATAAACCCACAATTCATCGATCTCAACAAACACACCGCAAAAAGAAGATTACATCGAATAGATCTCCACAAGAGAGGGGGAGAAGTTTGTATTGAGATCCAAAAAGAGAGAAGAAGCCATCTGGCTACTAACTATGGACCCGAAGGTCTGAGGTAAACTACTCACACTTCATCAGAGAGGCTATGATGATGTAGAAGCCCTCCGTGATGACGGCCCTCTCCGGCGGAGCTCCGGAACAGGCCCCGAGATGGGATCTCGTGGATACAGAAAGTTGCGGCGGTGGAATTAGGTTTTTGGCTCCTGCTTTCATCATTTGGGGGTACGTAGGTATATATAGGAGGAAGGAGTATGTCGGTGGAGCACCAAGGGGCCCATGAGGCAGGGGGGCGCGCCCCCACCCTCGTGACCGCCTCTTTGACTCCTTGGAGTAGGGTCCAAGTCTCCTGGATCATGTTCGGTGAGAAAATCACGTTCCCGAAGGTTTTATTCCGTTTCGACTCCGTTTGATATTCTGTTTCTCCGAAACACTGAAATAGGCAAAAAACAACAATTCTGGGCTGGGCCTCTGGTTAATAGGTTAGTCCCAAAAATAATATAAAAGTGGAAAATAAAGCCCAATATAGTCCAAAACAGTAGATAATATAGCATGGAGCAATCAAAAATTATAGATACGTTGGGGACGTATCAGTCATCTTTGCAAGTCTCTTCGAATTATCAGTTTGGTTTGGCCTACTAGATTGATCTTTCTTGGAATGGGAGAAGTGCTTAGCTTTGGGTTCAATCTTGCGGTGTCCTTTCCCAGTGACAGTAGGGGCAGCAAGGCACGTATTGTATTGTTGCCATCGAGGATAACAAGATAGGGTTTATATCATATTGCATGAGTTTATCCCTCTACATCATGTCATCTTACTTAAAGCGCTACTCTGTTCCTTTGAACTTAATACTCTAGATGCATGCTGGATAGCGGTCGATGTGTGGAGTAATAGTAGTAGATGCAGGCAGGAGTCGGTCTACTTGTCTCGGACGTGATGCCTATATAAATGATCATACCTAGATATTCTCATAACTATGCTCAATTTTGTCAATTGCTCAACAGTAATTTGTTTACCCACCGTAATACTTATGCTCTCGAGAGAAGCCACTAGTGAAACCTATGGCCCCCGGGTCTATTTTCCATCATATTAATCTCCCATTAACAAGCTATTTCTGGTGCCATTTTTATTTCTCTTTATTTACTTTGCATCTTTATTATAAAAATACCAAAAATATTATCTTATCATATCTAGAAGATCTCACTTTTGTAAGTGACCGTGAAGGGATTGACAACCCCTTTATTGTGTTGGTTGCGAGGATTTTATTTGTTTTTGTAGGTGCGAGGGACTCGTGTGTGGCCTCCTAGTGGATTGATACCTTGGTTCTAAAAAACTGAGGGAAATACTTACGCTGCTTTACTGCATCACCCTTTGCTCTTCAAGGGAAAACCAACGCAGTGCTTAAGAGGTAGCATCCGGCAACCCCGGAGTGACAACAACTGGGCCCACTCCCGGTGATGACCGTAGTTTGAGGAGTTCATGTATTCACTATGTGTTAATGATTTGTTCCGGTTCTCTATTAAAGGGAGGCCTTAATATCCCTTAGTTTCCAATATGGACCCCGCTGCCACGGGAGGGTAGGACAAAAGATGTCATGCAAGTTCTTTTAATAAAGCACGTATGACTATTTACGGAATACATGCCTGCATTATATCGATGAACTGGAGCTAGTGCCTTATCGCCCTAGGTTATAACTGTCTCATGATGAATATCATCCAACAAGTCACCGATCCAATGCCTACGAATTTACCCTTATTGATCTTGTTGCGTTATGATAACCCACAAGTATAGGGGATCGCAACAGTTTTAGAGGGTAGAGTATTCAACTCAAATTTATTGATTCGACACAAGGGGAGCCAAAGAATATTCTCAAGTATTAGCAGCTGAGTTGTCAATTCAACCACACATAGAAACTTAATATCTGCAGCAAAGTATTTAGTAGCAAAGTAATATGATAGTAGTGGTAACGGTAGCAAAAGTAATGTTTTTGGTGTTTTGTAGTGATGATAACAATAGCAACGGAAAAGTAAATAAGCGAAGAGCAATATATGGAAAGCTCGTAGGCAATGGATCGGTGATAGAGAATTATGCCGGATGCGGTTCATCATGTAACAGTCATAACCTAGGGTGCATAGAACTAGGTCCAATTCATCAATGTAATGTAGGCATGTGTTCCGAATATAGTCATACGTGCTTATGGAAAAGAACTTGCATGCCATCTTTTGTCCTACCCTCCCGTGGCAGCAGGGTCCTAGCGAAAACTAAGGGATATTAAGGCCTCCTTTTAATAGAGTACCGGACCAAAGCATAAACACATAGTGAATACATGAACTCCTCAAACTACGGTCATCACCGGAAGTGGTCCCGATTATTGTCACTTCGGGGTTGCCAGATCATAACACATAGTAGGTGACTATAGACTTGCAAGATAGGATCAAGAACTCACATATATTCATGAAAACATAATAGGTTCAGATCTGAAATCTGCACTCGGGCCCTAGTGGCAAGCATTAAGCATAGCAAAGTCATAGCAACATCAATCTCAGAACATAGTGGATACTAGGGATCAAACCCTAACAAAACTAACTCGATTACACGATAAATCTCATCCAACCCATCACCGTCCAGCAAGCCTACGATGGAATTACTCATGCACGGCGGTGAGCATCATGAAATTTGTGATGGAGGATGGTTGATGATGACAACTGATACGTCCATTTTGCATCATGCTTTTATATCGATATTTATTGCATTATGGGCTGTTATTTCACATTATGTCACAATACTTATGGCTATTCTCTCTTATTTTACAAGGTTTACATAAGGAGGGAGAATGCTGGCAGCTGGAATTCTGGGCTGGAAAAGGAGCAAATATTAGAGACCTATTCTACACAACTCCAAAAGTCCTGAAACTCTACGGAACACCTTATAATAAATAATGAAAAATCCTCACCAAAGATGAAGACCAGGGGGCCCACACCCTGCTCACGAGGGTGGGGGGACCGCCCCCCCTAGGGCGCGCCCCCCTACCTTGTGGGCCCCCTGGTGGCTCTCCGATGACCATCCTCTCCTATATGAAGTCTTTCATCGAGAAAAAATAAGAAGCAACCTTTCGGGACGAAACTCCGCCACCACGAGGCGGAACCTTGGCGGATCCAATCTAGAGCTCCGGCAGAGCTGTTCTGCCGGGGAAACTTCCCCCCCGAAGGGAGAAATCATCACCATCGTCATCACCAACCCTCCTCTCATCGGGAGAGGACAATCTCCATCAACATCTTCATCAGCACCATCTCATCTCAAAACCCTAGTTCATCTCTTGTATCCAATTCTTGTCTCCAAGTCCGGGATTGGTGCTAGTAGGTTGCTAGTAGTGTTAATTACTCCTTGTAGTTGATGCTAGTTGGTTTAATTGGTGGAAGATCATATGTTCAGATCCTTTATGCATATTATTACCCCTCTGATTATGAACATGAATACGCTTTGTGAGTAGTTACGTTTGTTCCTGAGGACAAGGGAGAAGTCTTGCTACTAGTAGTCTGTGAATTTGGTATTCGTTCGATATTTTGATGAGATGTATGTTGTCTAGCCTCTAGTGGTGTTATGTGAACGTCGACTACATAACACTTCACCATTATTTGGGCCTAGAGGAAGGCATTGGGAAGTAATAAGTAGATGATGGGTTGCTAGAGTGACAGAAGCTTAAACCCTAGTTTATGCGTTGCTTCATAAGGGGCTGATTTGGATCCATATGTTTCATGCTATGGTTAGGTTTACCTTAATACTTTTGTTGTAGTTGCGGATGCTTGCAATAGAGGTTAATCATAAGTGGGATGCTTGTTCAAGTAAGAACAGCACCCAAGCACCGGTCCACCCACATATCAAATTATCAAAGTACCGAACGCGAATCATATGAGCGTGATGAAAACTAGCTTGACGATATTCCCATGTGTCCTTGGGAGCGCTTTTCCTTATATAAGAGTTTGTCCAGGATTGTCATTTGCTACAAAAAGGATCGGGCCACCTTGCTGCACTTTATTTACTTTTGTTACTTGTTGCTCGTTACAAATTATCTCATCACAAAACTATCTGTTACCACTTATTTCCGTACTTGCAGAGAATACCTTGCTGAAGACCAATTATCATTTCCTTCTGCTCCTCGTTGGGTTCGACACTCTTACTTATCTAAAGGACTACGATAGATCCCCTATACTTGTGGGTCATCAAGACTCTTTTTTGGCGCCGTTGCCGGGGAGTGAAGCGCCTTTGGTAGGTGGAACTTGGTATGGAAAAATTTATATAGTGTGCTGAAATTTACTGTCACTTGTTACTATGGAAAGTAATCCTCTGAGGGGCTTGTTCGGGGTATCTTCACCCCGACCAGTAGAGCAAAGAGTTTCTCCTCAACCTACTGAACCTATTGAAAATGAAATTCCTTATGAGTATCCTTCGAGTATGATAGAAAAACTCCTAGCTAATCCTTTTACAGGAGATGGAGCAAAGCATCCTTATGAACACCTAATATATGTGGATGAAGTTTGTGGATTATTTAAGTTTGCAGGTTGTAGCGACCAGACCTCAAACAGTATGATCTCTATACTCCGGTGTCATCCCTGGATCAGTAATGCTGACACCACACAGTACTCGGAGGATTTATAGCAGAGTAGCAATCACACACTTATTACATCGAGTGTCTCATAAGTGAACTTATTACAATAAATATGGCTTAAGGCCATCTAACAACGATAACAGCGGAAGGCTTGGAAGATAAGTGAGTCCATCAACTCCAACGGCAACACTGAGTATAGAACCACGACCTAAAACTCCTTAGTCATCGTCTGAAAAGTCTGCAACATTAACGTTGCAGCCCGAAAACGGGTCAGCACATGGAATATGCTGGCAATGTAACACATAGAGAGTAATGGAATGAAACAGCTATACTATATGCATATTTGGCTGGTGGAAAGCTCTATGGTTACAGTTTTGCGTAAAGCCAATTTTTCCCTACTTCAATGGAATAAAATTTAATTACTATCATGGTAGTTGTTAAACACTGAGAATGGTTGACAACATTCTCAATCCCAATTAAACATCATCATTAAACATAACCCAACAAAAATTAATTTAGAGTAACATGTTGAGATTCACATGATAATCCAGGTACTAGATACTCAAGATGTCCATAACCGGGGACACGGCTAATCATGATTAGTTTATTACACTCTGCAGAGGTTTGCGCACTTTTCCCCACAAGACTCGATCGCCTCCGTATGGTTTCTCGCACTACATGGTGTTTGAGAAGACGGATGACCGAGAGATAGTCTTTCAGAAGCGCTAGCACCTTACGATCGGGTAGACCGTACCACCTACATCCCCTACATCTGCTAGTCTACCACTGTAAGAGTTCGCACGACTTAGTCAACTATGCTAGAGCCCATAATAGTTTGTGGCTGCACACGGAAGTTTCTAGTATGAATAGTCTCATGATCCCTTTGAGCCTGGATGGCGGTCCAAAAGAAAACAGGCAAGTCCTGGAATACCCAAGTGCCTCAATCCACCCAGATGTGTGTTTAAGTTGCCACCTTAGATAAACCATTAATTAAGGAACTCACATTTGTCATGGATATCACTCACCCAATCCACGTCTACTAGCATAGCTTGGCATAATAAGCAAACGTAGAAGTAACTCCCAAAGGTTTGATAATAAACAGGTAATAGGTACTACCTCAACTACTTCCCATCCCACAATTTAATTAGATCCTAATAATGCAATGTGTGAGGATTGATCTAATGCAATAAAACTGGGTAGTAGGAAAAATATGATCAAAGTGTTACTTGCCTTGCTGATGATCCGCGAAATCTAGAGATTCGAAGTAACAAGCGGCGCACTCCGGGTATTCTATCGTAGAAAAACAAACAAGCATACAATAAGTACTCATCTAATGCACGGGTAAAACGCAAATAAGAGATCTAACCAGAAGGTTCAACTTAAGAACTCCGGCTGGCAAGAAGAATCAAATCGAACGAAGCAACGAAAGTCAAATGGCGAAAGAAAACAACTTCGTTCTACTACTCTGGATCTAGGGCAAATTTTATAGTAGCAAAATCTTGTTTAAGTTGGTTAAACGGATAGAGGGTTTCGAGACGAAACTCCAGGCGCTTGAATCGCTTGATTCCGATAAATGAGCGAAAAGTTATACTAAAACGAAAATCGGATCAGGAATCGCGATCAGAAAAATCACGGATTTAATTCAAGAAAAAGAAAAACGACGAACGTTTGCTAGAACGAACGAACGGACAAACGCTCACAATTTAAATAAACCAGAAAAACCGATCTATTTAAAAAAAACCGAAACTAGAAAAAAACCGACAGAAAAACCGAACGGTTTTTTGAAAAAAATAAAAAAAAACGGCGCGGAAAACAAGGCGGCGGCGGACCTCGGGCGGCAGGCGGCGGCGTCGGGCGGCGGCGGCGGGGCGGAGCGGCGGCGGCGGCGGGAGCTGGCGGCTAGGGTTTCGAGGGCTGGGGCGCTGGCTCGACTGGGCCTCTCCCCCGGCTTATAAAGCCTTCCTGGGCCGGTGTCCAGGTCGGACACGGCCCGTAGGTCGGTGCGCATTTTTTAAAATTACGCGGAGAAGAAAAATAAAAAGAAATACTAAAAGACTCCAAAAATTCCGAAATAAATTTTCACGGGCTTCTAAAATCAAGCCGCACAAGGTGAACATTTATTTGGGACCTAAATACAATTTTGAAAAACACACATTTTTCCTAAATTGAAATAAAACACCGAAAAACTCCAAAATAAAATCTTATTTGATTTTATTATTTGATCCTCAATATTTCTTTATTTTGGGAAAGTCATTTTATTCCCTCTCTCATATTTTTGTAATAGAAATAATTGATGATAAAATAAATAAAATCAAATGATCCTATTCTCAAAATTTGAGAAAACTCAAATATGAAAATAACGAAATCCCCAACTCTCTCCGTGGGTCCTTGAGTTGCGTAGAATTTCTAGGATCAACCAAAAGGAAAATAAAATATGATATGCATAGATGATCTAATGTATAACATTCCAAATTGAAAATTTGGGATGTTACAAACCTACCCCCCTTAAGATGAATCTCGCCCTCGAGATTCGGGTTGGCTAGTAAATAGGTGAGGGTGGTCCTTGAGCAAATCTTCCTCTCGTTCCCAGGTGGCTTCATCCTCCGTTTGGTGGCTCCACTGAACCTTGCAAAACTTGATAACCTTGCTGCGGGTAACTCGGCTGGCAAACTCGAGAATCTTAACTGGTTTCTCCTCATAGGTCAAATTGTTATCCAACTGAATAGTTTCCAATGGCACTGTGTCTCTCAAAGGTATGTCAGCCATCTCTGCGTGGCACTTCTTTAACTGAGAAACGTGGAACACATCATGAACTCCTGACAATCCTTCAGGCAATTCCAACCTGTAGGCCACTTCTCCCATACGCTCCAAAACTCGATATGGTCCTACAAATCGTGGTGCTAACTTCCCTTTAACTCCAAAACGCTTTATTCCCCGAAGTGGAGATACTCGAAGATAAGCTCTATCTCCGACTTCGTAAACTGTCTCCTTGCGTTTAGAATTCTGCATAACTTTTCTGTCTGGATTGAGCTACCTTGAGCCTATCGCGAATCAATTTCACCTTCCGTTCAGACTCCTTAATCAAGTCAGGTCCAAACAACTGGCGGTCTCCAACTTCGTCCCACGACAACGGTGTCCTGCACCTCCTTCCGTACAAGGCTTCGAAAGGGGCCATCTTTAAACTGGTTTGGTAACTGTTGTTGTAAGAGAACTCTGCATATGGCAAATTATCGTCCCAACTAGATCCGTAATCTAGCGCACAAGCTCTCAGCATATCCTCCAAAATCTGATTAACTCTCTTGGTCTGTCCATCTGTCTGTGGATGAAAAGCTGTACTGAATTCTAGCCTGGTACCCAAAGTTTCGTGCAACTGCTTCCAGAACTTTGAGGTAAACTGGGTTCCTCTATCTGATACGATACTCCTTGGAACTCCATGCAAACATACGATCCTGGTCATGTATATCTTTGCCAACTTAGCACTGGTGTAAGTGGTTTTGTTGGAAATATGCCCTAGAGGCAATAATAAAATGATTATTATATTTCCTTGTTCATGATAATTGTCTATTATTCATGCTATAATTGTATTATCCGGAAATCGTAATACATGTGTGAATACATAGACCACAATGTGTCCCTAGTGAGCCTCTAGTTGACTAGCTCGTTGATCAACAGATAGTCATGGTTTCCTGGCTATGAACATGGGGATGTCATTGATAACGGGATCACATCATTAGGAGAATGATGTGATGGACAAGACCCAAACCTAAGCATAGCACAAAGATCGTGTAGTTCGTTTGCTGTAGCTTTTCTGGATGTCAAGTATCATTTCCTTAGACCATGAGATTGTGCAACTCCCGGATACCGTAGGAGTGCCTTGGGTGTGCCAAACGTCACAACGTAACTGGGTGACTATAAAGGTACATTACAGGTATCTCCGAAAGTGTCTGTTGGGTTGGCATGAATCGAGACTGGG
Organism: Triticum urartu; assembly: GCF_003073215.2. Lineage (NCBI taxonomy): Eukaryota > Viridiplantae > Streptophyta > Magnoliopsida > Poales > Poaceae > Triticum > Triticum urartu. The sequence goes on from NC_053025.1 coordinate 27,583,939, forward strand.
ATTTGTCACTCCGTATGACGGAGAGGTATCTCTGGGCCCACTCGGTAATGCATCATCATAATGAGCTCAATGTGATCAAGTGGTTGATCACGGGATCATGCATTACGGTACGAGTAAAGTGACTTGCCGGTAACGAGACTGAACAAGGTATTGGGATACCGACGATCGAGTCTCGGGCAAGTAACGTACCGATTGACAAAGGGAATTGAGTATGGGATTGATTAGGTCCTCGACATCGTGGTTCATCCGATGAGATCATCGAGGAGCATGTGGGAGCCAACATGGGTATCCAGATCCCGCTGTTGGTTATTGACCAGAGAGTCGTCTCGGTCATGTCTGCTTGTCTCCCGAACCCGTAGGGTCTACACACTTAAGGTTCGGTGACGCTAGGGTTGTATAGATATGAGTATGCAGTAATCCGAAAGTTGTTCCGAGTCCCGGATGAGATCCTATACGTCACGAGGAGTTCCGGAATGGTCCGGAGGTGAAGAATTATATATAGGAAGTGTAGTTTCGGCCATCGGGAAAGTTTCGGGGTCACCGGTATTGTACCGGGACCACCGGATGGGTCCCGGGGGTCCACCCATCTCGGAGGGCCCCATGGGCTGAAGTGGGGAGGGGAACCAGCCCATAGTGGGCTGGTGCGCCCCCCCTTGGGCCCCCCATGCGCCTAGGGTTGGGAACCCTAGGGGAGGGGCGCCTCCACTTGCCTTGGGGGGTACTCCACCCCCTTGGCCGCTGCACCCCTAGGAGATCCCATCTCCTAGGGCCGGCGCACCCCCCTAGGGGCCTATATAAAGGGCGGGAGGGAGGGAAGCTACACCTCAAGCCTTGGCGCCTCCCTCTCCCCTGCTATACCTCTCCCTCTCGCAGAAGCTCGGCGAAGCCCTGCTGCGATCATTGCTGCATCCACCACCACGCCGTCGTGCTGCTGGATCTTCATCAACCTCTCCTTCCCCCTTGCTGGATCAAGAAGGAGGAGACGTCATCCGCTCCGTACGTGTGTTGAACACGGAGGTGCCGTCCTTTCGGCACTTGGTCATTGGTGATTTGGATCACGGCGAGTACGACTCCATCATCCCCGTTCTCTTGAACGCTTCCGCACGCGATCTACAAGGGTATGTAGATGCACCTCCTCTCGTTGCTAGTTGACTCCATAGATTGATCTTGGTGAAACATAGAATTTTTTTGTTTTCTGCAACGTTCCCCAACAGTCTTTACCGGGATGAAATGAGCTACTTTCGTCAATCGATCAACTACAACCCAAATTGAGTCATAGCCTGAACGAGTCCTAGGTAATCCCGTGATAAAATCCATGCCTAGCTTATCCCACTTCCATTCGAGTATCGGCAATGGCTGTAACAATCCTGCTGGCTTCTGATGCTCTGCCTTTACTCTCTGGCATACATCACAAACTGCTACGTACTCCGCAATATCCTTCTTCATTCCGGTCCACCAGAAAATATCTTTCAAATCCAAATACATCTTGGTATTTCCTGGGTGAATCGAATATGGTGAATCGTGTGCCTCTTGTAATATTAACTTCCTGATCTCCGGGTCATTGGGCACGTAAACGCGGTCTTCAAACCATAGGGTATCGTGTTCATCCTCACGAAATCTCTTAGCTTTTCCTTTGCTAAGTTTCTCCTTAATAGAGGCAATCTTCTTTGTCTGTCTTCTGAGCTTCCCTGATTCTATCCATCAAGGTTGACTGAATCTCCAATGCTGCTACATAGCCTCTCAGAACTATTTCCAAACATAGTTCACGAAGATCTACTGCTAACTCACTTAGTATTTCTCCCGTCATTAATGTATTGACATGGCTCTTACGGCTTAATGCGTCAGCTACTACATTAGCCTTTCCGGGGTGATAATGCAATCTCATATCATAATCCTTGATCAGCTCCAACCATCTCCTTTGTCTGAGATTCAACCCCTTCTGTGTGAAAATGTACTTCAAACTCTTATGATCCGTGTACACCTCACAATGATTTCCAATGAGGAAATGCCTCCATGTTTTCAAAGCATGCACTACGGCTGCTAACTCCAAATCATGCGTGGCATAATTCAACTCATGAGGTTTCAGTTGTCTTGAGGCATATGAAACAACTCTCCCTTCCTGCATAAGCACTGGTCCAAGTCTCGACGTGAAGCGTCGCAATACACCTCATAATCTTTGGTCTGGTCTGGCAAAATCAACACTGGTGAGGTATAACCAAACGTTTCTTCAACTCCTGGAAACTAGCCTCACATTCCTCCGTCCATATGAACTTGGTATCCTTCTTTAACAACTCAGTCATAGGCTTCACAATCTTTGAGAAATTCTCAACAAATCTCCGGTAGTATCCTACGAGTCCAAGAAAACTCCGGATCTCTCCAGCTGTTGTTGGGGCTTCCCACTTGGTCACGGTATCAACTTTAGTGGGATCAACTGCTATACCTTCTCCAGATATAACGTGTCCGAGGAATCCTACTTCCTTCAACCAAAACTCACATTTGCTGAACTTGGCATATAATTGATGTTCTCTGAGCTTTCCAAGTACCAAACGCAAATGCTCCTTATGCTCCTCTTCATTCTTCGAATAAACCAGGATATCATCAATGAACACTACGATGAACTTATCCAAAAATTCCATAAATACTTTGTTCATCATGTTCATAAAATATGCGGGTGCGTTAGTCAGACCAAATGACATAACGGTATACTCGTACAGCCCATACCTGGTGGTAAAAGCTGTCTTAGGTATATCCTGTTCTTGAATCTTCAATTGGTGGTATCCTGGTCGCAGATCAATCTTGGAAAATACCTTAGCTCCTTGCAATCGATCAAACAGATCATTAATCATTGGTAGTGGGTACTTGTTCTTGATTGTTATTTCATTCAATCCTCAATAATCAACAACCATCCTTAACGATCCATCCTTCTTCTCCACTAGAAGTACTGGCGATCCCCAAGGCAAAGAACTTGGGCGGATATATCCCTTATCCAGGAACTCCTTAATCTGCTTCTTAATTTCCACCAAATCCTTTGCTGGCATCCTATATGGTCTCTTTGATATTGGCCCTGTGCCTGGCAATAGCTCAATCAAAAACTCAATATCTCTATCGGGTGGCATCCCTGGCAACTCCTCTGGAAATACTTCAGGGAAATCCCTTACCACTGGTACTTCCTCCTGCACAACTCCTGTTAGGCAATTTACTTGAGTCCTCTTTGGCACATGTGAGGATACATACTTGATCCTTCTCCCTTCTGGGTGGTAAGCAAAATTGACTTACTAGCACATTCAATATTCCCTTCATACTTTGATAACCAATCCATGCCTAATATCACATCCAATCCTTGGGATTCCAATACTATTAGGTCTGAGGGAAAAACATAGTTACCAATCCTTAATGGTAACCGATCACACCATAGACTAGCCACATACTCTGCTCCAGGTGAGGTTACTAACATGGGTGACCTAAGGGCTTGGGTTGATAGGTTATACTTATCCACAAATCCCCTTGAGATGTATGAATGCGATGCACCAGTGTCAAAAAGAACGAGTGCAGTAAATGACTTAACCAAAAACTTACCTATTACTGCATCAGGCTGAGCTTCAACCTCCTCCACGCTAACGTGGTTCACCTATCCCCTGTTGAAAGGGTTCGACTTCTTCCCAGAACTTCCATTGCCATTTTGGCCTTTAGGACATTCATTGGCGTAGTGTCCGGTCTTCTGACACTTAAAGCAAGTGACTTGGCTCAGGTCCTTCTTGGCTGGGGTTGATGGGTTGGTGCGATTCTGGCCGTTGCTTCCTCCATTGCCATTACCATTCTTGGTGCCATTGTGATTGTGCGAGCTACCTCCTCCATGTTGTTGCTCCCCTGGTTCTGATTCTGGACTAGCAACTGCATCAATGTGTTCTGCTGCTGGATCAACTGGGTGAGCTCCAGTGGAAAGGCAAATCCGGGGTCACGTCTCGGAGGCATCTGAGGGGTTTAGAAAAGATGAGATGTAAGAATAGAGGGGGTCTAAAGAGAAAACACTACCCATATGCACATGAGGCAAAATCAAACAATTCACTTCATTCAATCAAACAAGGGCATACAATCGATCTATCTATCGCAAAAGTGCTCGGACTACTATATTTACATGGTGGACTACTACTACTGATGAGGGGGTCTACTAGAAATATTCTTCGGTGGCAGACTCCATGATATCTGCTCCAGCTTCATCAACATAGTCATCATCGCTACTATCTGGATCCGAGTCGGTGTCGTCGATGATGATGTAGTCTTCTGGGCTAATCTCCTTAGGTTCTTCGTCTTCATCCAGTGGTGTAGGGCCTCCCATAAATATTCCAATCTTCTTGATCAGGTCGTCATTCTTCTCCACCAATACTTCAATTTCCTCTTCATAATGTTCACGTGTAGCCTTGAGTTCTTCCTCCAGTTCCTTGATTCTTGTCTTAGCTTTCTTGAGATCTATCATGTCGGCGCACATCTGGTTCTCCTGTCGTCGAATGTGCTGGTTTAATTCCTGGATAAAAGCTGCAATTGATCTATCCTTTCTGGTGCTGATCATCTCCCAGTGCTCATCTCGGCGCCCACAAATCTGGTAGATAGTATCCTTGAGATCCTTGCGGTAGGCTTCTCCAATGCGTCCCATGGCGATGTGAGCTGCCATGCTCTTTCCTAGACTCCAAGTTGGCGCATCAAAAGAAAACTCTATGGGCTCAGTGACTGGCATGAACGTCCTTCCTGGAACTTGAACTTGAATCATCCAGCGCTCTTCTTCAGGTAAAGTGGCGTTGTAGGTTTCGGTGAAGCTTGGTACTCCTATATTCAGGTATCTAGTGACTTCCTTCAAGTGACGTCCAAAGGGTGTATCTTCATCCGGTTGCGTGAACTTGTTCCTTGCATCCGCCATCCTAAAGAGTAGAAAAGATGAGAAGTCAGAAGAGAAGAGAGTGAAAAGTGATATAGGTCTTTTAGCTTAGTGGTCGTGTCCTACAGTCAGCGTGTGCTCTGATACCATGTCTGTAGTGACCAAACCTCAAACAGTCTGATCTCTGTGCTCCGGTGTCATCCCTGGATTAGTAATGCTGACACCACACAGTACTCGGAGGATTTATAGCAGAGTAGCAATCACACACTTATTACATCGAGTGTCTCATAAGTGAACTTATTACAATAAATATGGCTTAAGGCCATCTAACAACGATAACAGCGGAAGGCTTGGAAGATAAGTGAGTCCATCAACTCCAACGACATCACTGAGTATAGAACCACGACCTAAAACACCTTAATCATCGTCTGAAAAGTCTGCAACATTAACGTTGCAGCCCGAAAATGGGTCAGCGCATGGAATATGCTGGCAATGTAACACATAGCGAGTAATGGAATGAAACAACTATACTATATGCATATTTGGCTGGTGGAAAGCTCTATGGTTACAGTTTTGCATAAAGCCAATATTTCCCTACTTCAAAGGAATAAAATTTAATTACTATCATGGTAGTTGTTAAACATTGAGAATGGTTGACAGCATTCTCAATCCCAATTAAACATCATCATTAAACATAACCCAACAAAAATTAATTTAGAGTAACATGTTGAGATTCACATGATAATCCAGGTACTAGATACTCAAGATGTCCATAACCGGGGACACGGCTAAACATGATTAGTTTATTACACTCTGCAGAGGTTTGCGCACTTTTCCCCACAAGACTCGATCGCCTCCGTTTGGTTTCTCGCACTACATGGTGTTTGAGAAGACGGATGATCGAGACATAGTCTTTCAGAAGCGCTAGCACCTTATGATCGGGTAGACCGTACCACCTACATCCCCTACATCTGCTAGTCTAGCACTGTAAGAGTTCGCACGACTTAGTCAACTATGCTAGAGCCCATAATAGCTTGTGGCTGCACACAGAAGTTTCTAGTATGAATAGTCTCATGATCCCTTTGAGCCTGGGTGGCGGTCCAAAAGAAAACAGGCAAGTCCTGGAATACCCTGGTGCCTCAATCCACCCAGATGTGTGTTTAAGTTGCCACCTTAGATAAACCATTAATTAACAAACTCACATCTGTCATGGATATCACTCACCCAATGCACGTCTACTAGCATAGCTTGGCATAATAAGCAAACGTAGAAGTAACTCCCAAAGGTTTGATAATAAACAGGTAATAGGTACTACCTCAACTACTTCCCATCCCACAATTTAATTAGATCCTAATCATGCAATGTGTGAGGATTGATCTAATGCAATAAAACTAGGTAGTAGGAAAAATATGATCAAAGTGTTACTTGCCTTGCTGATGATCCGCGAAACCTAGAGACTCGAAGTAACAAGCGGCGCACTCCGGGTATTCTATTGCAGACAAACAAACAAGCATACAATAAGTACTCATTTAATGCACGGGTAAAACGCAACTAAGAGATCTAACCAGAAGTTTCAACTTAAGAACTCCGGTTGGCAAAAAGAATCAAACCGAATGAAGCAACGAAAGTCAAACGGCGAAAGAAAACAACTTCGTTCTACTAATCTGGATCTAGGGCAAATTTTACAGTAGCAAAATCTTGTTTAAGTCGGTTAAACGGATAGAGGGTTTCGAGACGAAACTCGAGGCGCTTGAATCGCCTGATTCTGATAAACGAGCGAAAAGTTATACTAAAACGAAAATCGGATCAGGAATCGCGATCAGAAAAATCGCGGATTTAATCCGAGAAAAAGAAAAATGACGAACATTAGCTAGAACGAACGAACGGACGAACGCTCACTATTTAAATAAACCGGAAAAACCGATCTATTTAGAAAAACCGAAACTATAAAAAAAACCGACGGAAAAACCGAACGGTTTTTCGAAAAAAATTAGAAAAAACCGGCGCGGAAAACGAGGCGGCTGCGGACCTCGGGCGGCGGGTCGGCGGCGGGGCGGCGCCGGCGGGAGCTGGCGGCTAGGGTTTCAGGGGCTGGGGCACAGGCTCGGTTGGGCCTCTCCCCCGGCTTATAAAGCCTTCCCGGGCCGGTGTCCAGGTCGGACACGGCCCGTAGGTCGGTGCGCGTTTTTTTTTAAAATTACGCGCAGTAGAAAAATAAAAAGAAATACTAAAAGGACTCCAAAAATTCCGAAATAAATTTTCTCAGGCTTCTAAAATCAAGCCGCACAAGGTGAACATTTATTTGGGACCTAAATGCAATTTTGAAAAATGCACATTTTTCCTAAATTCAAATAAAACACCAAAAACTCCGAAATAAAATCTTATTTTATTTTATTATTTGATCCTCAATATTTGTTTATTTTGGGAAAGTCATTTTATTCCCTCTCTCATATTTTTGTAATAGAAATAATTGATGATAAAATAAATAAAATCAAATGATCCTATTCTCAAATTTGAGAAAACTCAAATATGAAAATAACGAAATCCCCAACTCTCTCCGTGGGTCCTTGAGTTGTGTAGAATTTCTAGGATCAACCAAAAGCAAAATAAAATATGATATGCATAGATGATCTAATGTATAACATTCCAAATTGAAAATTTGGGATGTTACATAGGTATACCCGATGATGTTGCTAAGAAGAAGGTCTTCCCTTTATCTTTGAAGGGAGACGCATTGACATGGTATAGGCTATGTGATGATATGGGATCATGGAACTATAGAAGATTGAAATTGGAATTTCATCAAAAGTATTACCCTATGCATCTTGTTCATCGTGATCGCAATTATATATATAATTTTTGGCCTCGCGAAGGAGAAAGCATTGCTCAAGATTGGGGGAGGCTTAAATCAATGTTATATTCATGCCACAATCATGAGCTTTCAAGAGAAACAATTCTGCAAAAAATTTATGCTCAGCTTTCTGAAAATAATCGCACCATGCTCGATACTTCTTGTGCTGGCTCTTTTATGATGAAGACTATCGAATTCAAATGGGATTTATTGGATAGAATTAAATGCAACTCTGAAGATTGGGACCTCGACAATGGTAAGGAGTCAGGTATGACACCTAAGTTTGATTGTGTTAAATATTTTATGGATACCGATATTTTCCATAAGTTTAGCACTAAATATGGACTTGATTCTGAGATAGTAGCTTCTTTCTGTGAATCTTTTGCTACTTATGTTGATCTCCCTAAGGGGAAGTGGTTTAAATATATTCTCCCATAGAATTAAAAGTAGCTGCACCTATTAAAGTTGAAGAAAAGACTGTCACTTATAATGATCCTATTGTTCCTACTTGTTATGTTGAGAAACCACCTTTCCCTGTTAGGATAAAGGATCATGCTAAAGCTTGAACTGTGGTTCGTAAAAGCAATATTAAAACATATACACCTCCTGAGAAAATTAAAGTAGAACCTAATGTTGCTATTGTTAAAGAGCTCCCGTCTGATAATATTGATGGGCATGTTATTCAGTTCTGCGGTGAAACTGCTAGAATTGCTAAACCTTGTGCTAAAGTTAAACATAGACCTGTGGTAGGCGTGCCTGTTATTTCTGTTAAAATAGGAGAACATTGTTATCATGGCTTATGTGATATGGGTGCTAGTGCTAGTGTTATACCTTATGACTTGTATAAAGAAATCAAGCATGAAATTGCACCTGCTGAGTTAGAAGATATTGATGTCACAATTAAACTTGCTAATAGAGATACTATTTCAGCAGTGGGAATTGTTAGAGATATTGAAGTCTTGTGCGGGAAAACTAAATATCCTGCTGATTTTCTTGTTCTTAGTTCCCCACAAGATATTTTTTGTCCCATTATATTTGGTAGACCCTTCTTGAACACTATTAATGCTAAGATAGACTGCGAAAAGAATGTTGTTAGTATTGGCCTAGATGACAAGACTCATGAGTTTAATTTCTCTAAATTTAGTAAACAACACCGTGAAGAAGAATTGCCTAGTAAGGATGAAATTATTGGTCTTGCTTCTATTGTCGTACCTCCTAATGATCCTTTAGAACAATATTTGTTAGACCATGAGAATGATATGTTTATGAATGAAAGAAGGGAAATAGATGAAGTATTCTTTAAACATGAACCTATTCTGAAACAGAATTTGCCTGTTGAAATCCTAGGGGACCCCCCTCCACCTAAGGGTGATCCCGTGTTTGAGCTTAAACCGTTTCCTGATAATCTTAAATGTGCTTATCTTGATGAAAAGAAGATATATCCTGATATTATTAGTGCTAACCTTTCAGAGCATGAAGAAGAAAGATTATTGAAAACTCTGAAGAAGCATCGTGCTGCTATTGGATATACTCTTGATGATCTTAAGGGCATTAGTCCCACTCTATGTCAACATGAAATAAATTTGGAAGCAGATGCCAAACCATTTCGTGATCCTCAACGATGTCTGAATCCTAAAATGAAAGAAGTGGAAAGAAAAGAAATACTAAAGCTTCTGGAGGCAGGTATAATTTATCCCGTTGCTGATAGTTAGTGGGTAAGTCCTGTTCATTGTGTCCCTAAGAAGGGAGGTATTACTGTTGTTCCTAATGATAAAGATGAATTGATTGCACAAAGAATTATTACAGGTTATAGGATGGTAATTGATTTCCGCAATTAAATAAGGCTACTAAGAAAGATCATTACCTCTTACCTTTTATCGATAAAATGCTAGAAAGATTATGCAAACATACACATTACTGCTTTCTAGATGGTTATTCTGGTTTCTCTCAAATACCTGTGTCGGCTAAAGATCAATCAAAGACTACTTTTACATGCCCTTTTGGTACTTTTGCTTATAGACGTATGCCTTTTGGTTTATGTAATGCACCTGCTACCTTTCACAGATGCATGATGGCTATATTCTCTGACTTTTCTGAAAAGATTTGTGAGGTTTTCATGGATGACTTTTCCGTCTATGGATCTTCTTTTGATGATTGCTTGAGAAATCTTGATCGAGTTTTGCAGAGATGTGAAGAAACTAATATTGTCTTGAATTGGAAAAAGTGCCACTTTATGGTTAATGAAGGTATTGTCTTAGGGCATAAAGTTTCTGAAAGAGGTATTGAATTTGATAAAGCCAAGGTTGATGCTATTGAAAAGATGCCATGTCCCAAGGACATCAAAGGTATAAGAAGTTTCCTTGGTCACGCCGGATTTTATAGGAGGTTCATTAAGGACTTCTCAAAAATTTCTAGGCCTCTGACTAATTTATTACAAAAAGATATACCATTTGTCTTTGATGATGATTGTGTAGAAGCATTTGAAATACTTAAGAAAGCATTAGTCTCTGCACCTATTATTCAGCCACCTGATTGGAATTTACCCTTTGAAATTATGTGTGATGCTAGCGATTATGCTGTAGGTGTTGTTCTAGGGCAAAGAATTGATAAGAAATTAAATGTTATCCATTATGGTAGTAAGACTCTAGACAATGCTCAAAGAAATTATGCTACTACTGAAAAAGAACTTTTAGCAGTTGTATTTGCTTGTGTGTTCAGACCTTATATTGTTGATTCTAAAGTAACTATCCACACTGATCATGCTGCTATTAAATATCTTATGGAGAAGAAAGATGCTAAACCTGGACTTATTAGATGGGTTCTCTTGCTACAAGAATTTGATTTCCATATTATTGATAGAAAAGGAGCTGAGAACCCCGTTGCAGACAACTTATCTAGGTTAGAGAATGTTCTTGATGACCCACTACCTATTGATGATAGCTTTCCTGATGAACAATTAAATGTCATAAGTACTTCTCGTAGTACCCCTTGGTATGCTAATTATGCTAATTACATTGTTGCTAAATTCATACCACCTAGCTTCACATACCAACAAAAGAAAAAGTTCTTCTATGATTTGAGACATTACTTTTGGGATGACCCACATCTTTATAAAGAAGGAGTAGATGGTGTTATTAGACGTTGTGTACCTGAGCATGAACATGAACAGATCCTACGCAAGTGCCACTCCGAAACTTATGGAGGACACCACGCGGGAGATAGAACTGCACATAAGGTATTGCAATCCGGTTTTTATTGGCCTACTCTCTTCAAGGATGCCCATAAGTTTGTCCTATCTTGTGATGAATGTCAAAGAATTGATAATATTAGTAGACGCCAAGAAATGCCTATGAATTATTCACTTGTTATTGAACCGTTTGATGTTTGGGGCTTTGATTATATGGGTCCTTTTCCTGCCTCTAATGGATATACACATATTTTAGTTGCTGTTGATTACGTTACTAAGTGGGTAGAATCTATGCCAACTAGTAGTGCTGATCATAACACTTCTATTAAAATGCTTAAAGAAGTTATTTTTCCGAGGTTTTGAGTCCCTAGGTATTTAATGACTGATGGTGGTTCACATTTTATTCATGGTGCTTTCCATAAAATGCTTGCTAAATATGATGTCAATCATAGAATTGCATCTCCGTATTACCCACAGTCTAGTGGTCAAGTAGAATTGAGTAATAGAGAACTCAAATTAATTTTGCAAAAGACTGTCAATAGATCTAGAAAGAATTGGTACAAGAAACTTGATGATGCATTATGGGCCTATAGAACTGCATATAAAAATCCTATGGGTATGTCTCCGTATAAAATGGTCTATGGAAAAGCATGTCACTTACCTCTCGAACTAGAACACAAGGCTTATTGGGCTATTAAAGAACTAAATTATGATTTTAAACTTGCCGGTGAGAAGAGGTTATTTGATATTAGCTCACTTGATGAATGGAGAACCCAAGCTTATGAAAATGCCAAGTTGTTTAAAGAAAAGGTTAAAAGATGGCATGACAAAAGGATACAAAAGCGTGAGTTTAATGTAGGTGATTATGTATTGCTATACAACTCTCGTTTAAGATTTTTGGCAGGGAAACTTCTCTCTAAATGGGAAGGCCCCTATGTTATCGAGGAGGTCTATTGTTCCGGTGCCATAAAAATCAACAACTTTGAGGGCACAAATCCGAAGCTGGTAAACGGTCAAAGAATCAAACACTATATCTAAGGTAATCCCATAAATGTTGGAACCAATATTATTGAAACCGTAAGCCGGAGGAATACATAAGGGACACTTTCCAAAACGTTTCAGACTTCGAAAAGGAATAGGTATGTGGTATGGTAAGTAAACCGACTCCAAAACAATTTTTAAGGCAATATTTCTCCGTTTTGGAATATTTAGAAAAATAGAAAATTAAGTAGCAGTCCGGGAAGGACACGAGGGTGGAGGGCGCGCCCTACCCTCTGGGCGTGCCCCCCTACCTTGTGTGCCTTCCGGACTCCGTTTTCTTGCACAATACGTATTTTGGTCGGTAAAAATTCATTATATCATCTCCCGGGGGTTTTGACTCCCGTATCACGCAAAAATCTCATGTTTTTGTTTCGAGCTGTTTTTCTGACAGATATAGGTTATCATGACGTCCCCAAGTGCTTCCAAGGACAAGTTCTTCGAGAAGGTCATCAACCCCTACCTCGCGGAGGTGCTGCGACACCCTCAAACCATTGAGATGCGTGATGGGTTGCTGCACATCCGCGATGCTGAGGGACCAAAGGGAACCGGAAGCGTGGATGCGAGGCTCGAAGCAATGGAGCAACAAGTTTTCAAGTGCCAGGGGATGGTGGAGCATGGAATCAATGCTAACCACACGATGCTCGCGGCGTTCACTAACAACTACAAGTCGGATGCCAAGAGCACCAAGGAGGCCATCTTCAAGCTACATGAGAGGATCGAGCACCTCCAAGTCCAAATCTATGACCTGCAAAACCAAAACTGTGAGTTTGAATATAGATTCAAAAGAATGAGTTTGGCTGCAGATTCGAGGATTCCGGAGACTCGATCATCCTTCTATGATGGTGAACCTATGCCTTGGAAGATGGATGACAAGCCGGCATCATCAACAACACTTCCACCTTCTTCACCAACCAAGGAGATATAATCACGTGGGTATGGGCACTCCCCTTGGCAACTGCCAAGCTTGGGGGAGGTGCCCCGGTATCGTATCACAACTCCTATCTTTACCCTTTTTCTTAGTTCGATCCTTTTGGTAGTATTTTTGATCTAGTAGAATAAAGTTTATGGCACGATCTAGTTGTGAGTTTTGCTTTATTATCCTTCTTTGTAATCGAGTCCGTGAGCTATATAATAAAGATTAGTGTTGAGTCAAGGGCTTGATTTTCTTGCTATAATCTTGGGTGAATAAAAGAAAAGAGAAAAAGAATAAAAAGAAACAAAAGTTCATATTGATCTTATTGATAGTAATGACTTCACATAGAAAGAGTGTGATGATTGAAAGTTGTTGGGAGTTGGCAGACATAGCTTTGGTCATCGTTGAAATTAATAAGAAGTAATAAGGAAAGAGAGGTTTCACATATAAATACATTATTATTGACATCTTTTATGATTGGGAGCACTCATCAAAATATGACATGCTAAATAGTTGATGTTGGACAAGGAAGACAACATAATGGGTTATGTTTTCTTATATCTGAGATAAAGTATGTTGTCATGGACCATCCAACATGTTGAGCTTGCCTTTTCCCCCTCATGCTGGCCAAATTCTCAGCACCAAGTAGAGATACTACTTGTGCTTCCAAATATCCTTAAACCAGTTTTGCCATGAGAGTCCATCATATCTACCTATGGATTAAATAAGATCCTTCAAGAAAGTTGTCATCGGTGCAAAGCAATAAAAATTGCTCTCTAAATATGTATGATTGATTAGTGTGGGAGAAATAAGCTTTATATGATCTTGTGATGTGGAAGTAATAAAAGCGACGGACTGCATAATAAAGGTTCATATCACAAGGGGCAATATAAAGTGATGTTCTTTCGCATTAAGATTTTGTACGTCCTACCATAAAAGCGCATGGCAACCTCTGCTTCCCTCTGCGAAGGGCCTATCTTTTATTATTATCTTCTATCTTATGCAAGATTCATGGTGATCTTCACCTTTCCTTTTACATTTTATCCTTTGGCAAGCCCAGTGTGTTGGAAAGATCTTTATAGATATATCTAATTGGATGTAGGGGAGCATGAGTTATTATTGTTCACATTACCCTCGAGGTAAAAGGTTGTGGGGCGAAACTATAAGCCCCTATCTTTTCTGTGTCTGATTAAAACTCCGTAACCACAAGTATTGCGCGAGTGTTAGCAATTATGAAAGACTAGATGATAGTTGAGTATGTGGACTTGCTTTTTAGCTCTGACATAGACTCTTTCTGATGTTATGATAAATTGCAATTGTTTCAATGACTGAGGTTATAGTTTGTTAGTTCTCAATATGGTTTCTGATCCATACTTTTGCATTGTGAATAGATCATCACTTGAACATAAGTAATCATATGACAATATCTATATATGTTGCTATTATGAGAATAATCATGATGCCCTCATGTACGTATTTTATTTTTTATCGACGCCTCTACCTCTAAACATGGGGACATATTTATTGTTATCGGCTTTCGCTGGAGGACAAGCGAGGTCTAAGCTTGGGGGAGTTGATACGTCCGTTTTGCATCATGCTTTTATATCGATATTTATTGCATTATGGGCTGTTATTTCACATTATGTCACAATACTTATGGCTATTCTCTCTTATTTTACAAGGTTTACCTAAGGAGGGACAATGCCGGCAACTGGAATTCTGGGCTGGAAAAGGAGCAAATATTAGAGACCTATTCTGCACAACTCCAAAAGTCCTGAAACTCCATGGAACACCTTATAATAAATAATGAAAAATCCTCGCCAAAGATGAAGACCAGGGTGCCCACACCCTGCTCACGAGGGTGGGGGGCGCGCCCCCCCTAGGGCGCGCCCCCTACCTCGTGGGCCCCCTGGTGGCTCGACGATGACCTTCGTCAAGAAAAAAAATAAGAAGCAACCTTTCGGGACGAAACTCCGCCGCCACTCTTATACCGCTTAATTTTTGATAAACGACGTGTTTTCCGTATTACTCTCCCTGCTCCTGCCTTCTTTGATTCATAGGGAAAAGGAAGATGTGTTATTACCAGGGAGGAGGCAGAAGAGTACGAGAGGAGAGCGGAGGCAGCCCGACTCCACGCTGCAGCTCGGCAGACGATGACTTATTACGAGGGCTGATTTGGATCCATATGTTTCATGCTATGGTTAGGTTTACCTTAATACTTTTGTTGTAGTTGCGGATGCTTGCAATAGAGGTTAATCATAAGTGGGATGCTTGTTCAAGTAAGAACAGCACCCAAGCACCGATCCACCCACATATCAAATTATCAAAGTACCGAACGCGAATCATATGAGCATGATGAAAACTAGCTTGACGATATTCCCATGTGTCCTCGGGAGCGCTTTTCCTTATATAAGAGTTTGTCCAGGCTTGTCCTTTGCTACAAAAAGGATTGGGCCACCTTGCTGCACTTTATTTACTTTTGTTAGTTGTTGCTCGTTACAAATTATCTCATCACAAAACTATCTGTTACCACTTATTTCAGTACTTGCAGAGAATACCTTGCTGAAAACCATTTATCATTTCCTTCTGCTCCTCATTGGGTTCGACACTCTTACTTATCGAAAGGACTATGGTAGATCCCCTATACTTGTGGGTCATCAACGATGGCGACAGATTCCCCTCTCCGGAGCACCGAACGGACTCCAGATCAGCCCTCCAGAGAGGTTTTAGGGCTTGGCGGCGGATCCGTATAGTGAAACGCGATGAATCCTTCTTCCTTATTTTTTTCTCCCTAAAAGTGAATATATAGAGTTGGAGTTGAGGTTGGAGGAGCTCCAAGGGGCCCTCGTGGCTAGGGTGTGGGCCCCCTGGCCTTGATCTTTTGCCAGTATTTTTTATTATTTCCAAAAAGACGCTCCGTAGAGTTTCAGGTCATTCCGAGAACTTTTGTTTCTGCACATAAATAACACCATGGCAATTCTGCTGAAAACAGTGTCAGCCCGGGTTAGTTCCATTCAAATCATGCAAGTTAGAGTCCGAAACAAGGGCAAAAGTGTTTGAAAAAGTAGATACGACGGAGACGTATCACGTTACTGTTGTTATCATCACTGTTACACTTGCTACAAATTACTGCTATCACGGTTATTGTTACCGTTGCTGCTGTCACTATTATCAAAACTATCAAACTACTTTGCTACTGATCACTTTGCTGCAGATAATTAATCTTCAGGTGTGGTTGAATTGACAACTCAGCTGCTAATACCTTCAAATGTTCATTGGCTACCCTTGTGTCGAATCTATAAATTTGGGTTGAATACTCTATCCTCGAAAACGGTTGCGACCCCCTATACTTGTGGGTTATCAAGACCTTTTTCTGGCGCCGTTGCCAGGGAGCATAGCTATATTTGTTGAGTCACTTGGGATTACTATCATATTATCACTATGAAGAATCTGAAGGATGCTAAGACTAAGATATTTCCCTCAAAGACGAGGGGAGGTAAGGAACTGCCATCCAATTCTGCTTTAGATTCACCTTCTGTTATAAATGAACTTGCAACACCACCACATGTTATTAATTCTGATATGTCGCAAGTTATTGATGATACTACTTCTACTATGAATGATGCTTATGATGATGCTAGTACCTTGCTTGATAATGATGATGTGCCACTTGGTGAATTTCTTGATAAAAAAATTGCTATAGTTATACAACATGATGTTGTTGAATCTGATGATGAGCTTGAAACTGAAACACCTGCTAGAACTAGCCTTCCTAGATATGAATTGCCTAAGGTACCGGAAGGTTATGTTATGAGTGAAGAAGCAACTAGAGATATTCTAGCTTGCAATGATAGAGATGATCCAGAGAAATTACTATGCAAGTATAAAGAAAAATCTTTGAATGCTAGAATGAAATGTGATCCTAAGTTTGCTACTTCACCTATCTTTATTGATGATAAGGATTATGAATTCTCTGTCGACCCAGAGTTAATTACTTTGGTTGAATCTGATCCCTTCCATGGTTATGAAACTGAAACTGTTGTGGCACATCTTACTAAGTTGAATGACATAGCCACCCTTTTTACTCATGATGAGAAAACTCATTATTACTTTATTCTCAAATTATTTTCTTTCTCATTAAAGGGTGATGCTAAAGCTTGGTACAATACTCTTGCTCCTGGTTGTGTGCGTAGTCCCCAGGATATGATTTATTACTTCTCTGGAAAATATTTTCCTGCACATATGAAACAAGCTGCCTTACAGGAAATATTTAACTTTGCTCGAACTAAAGAAGAGAGTCTCCCGCAAGCTTGGGGGAGGATTTGCCAGTTACTTAATGCTTTGCCTGATCATCCTCTTAAGAAGAATGAAATACTTGATATCTTCTATAATGGACTAACCGATGCTTCTAGGGACTTCCTAGATAGTTGTGCTGGTTGTGTTTTCAGGAAATGAACTATTGCTCAAGCTGAAGAATTATTGAATAACATATTGAAAAACTATGATGATTGGACTATTCCTGAACCACCGCCTAAACCCACTCCGAAGAAGAGGGGTATACTATATCTCAGTTCTGAAGATATGCAACAGGCAAAGAAATCTATGAAGGAAAAATCTATTAAAGCTGAGGATGTTGAAAATTTACCTCCTATTGAAAAAATACATGGGCTTAATACACCACCACTGTCTAAGGTGGTAGAGGTAAATTCTCTTATGAAGTTTAATGATAATGATAATCCTCACAATATGCATCCTAGTCAATGCCTTTATGAGTTTGAAAACTACATTAGAAAATAAGATCACTTCAATGCAAATGTTATGAAACAATTGAAATACAATTCTAATATGATTGCTCACTTGAGTGACTTGTTATTTAGAATATCAAATGATTTTATAGGTGTTGGAAAACATGCTTTTATGGTACAAACTCAGTTGGAACAAGTTGCTAAATCTCAAAGGGAATTACTTGATGAAATGAATCATAATATGCATGACTTTGCTGTTAGAGTTGCAACTAGAGGAGGTAAAATAACTTAGGAACCACTTTATCCCGAGGGACACCCACAAAGAATTGAACAAGATTCACAAAAGGCTAACACTAGTGCACCCAGTCCTTCTAAAAAGAAAAGGAAAAATGATTGGACTTTGCATACTTCTAGTGAACCTGAAATAGAAAAACCTCCTGATAATGAGAATGAAACTTCTATCTCTGATGCTGAAACTCAATCTGGTAATGAACACTCAACTAGTGATAATGAAAAAGATAATGATGAGGTTCATGAAGACACTCAACCCAAGAATGAAAAAGAACCAAATAATGTTGTTGAGATAGAACCACCTGTTGATCTTGATAACCCACAACCTAAGAATAAAAGATATGACAAAAGAGACTTTGTTTCTAGAAAACATGGTAAAGAAAGAGAACCGTGGGTTCAAAAATCTATGCCTTTTCCACCCAAGTCAACTAAAAAGAAATATGATGAAGAATTTGAACGCTTTGCTGAAATGTTGAGGCCAGTCTTTTTG
Source organism: Triticum urartu (assembly GCF_003073215.2). Lineage (NCBI taxonomy): Eukaryota > Viridiplantae > Streptophyta > Magnoliopsida > Poales > Poaceae > Triticum > Triticum urartu. The sequence goes on from NC_053025.1 coordinate 27,602,327, forward strand.
CGTACTCGCTTGACTGATATCTTAAAAATGCCTCCTTATGCAAAGTATATGAAAGACATCATCACAAATAAGAGAAAAATATCGGAAGTTGAAATCTCCACTATGCTTGCTAATTACACTTTTAAAGATGTGGTAGCTAAAAAACTTGGAGATCCGGGAATACCAACTATACCTTGCTCTATCAAGAAGAATTATGTTAAAACTGCTTTGTGTGATTTAGGAGCTGGGGTTAGTGTTATGATTTTTCTTTATATAAAAGACTTGATTTGAATAAACTCACACCTACTGAAATATCTCTGCAAATGGCCGACAAATCAACTGCCATACCTATCGGTATCTGTGTGGATGTGCCCATTGTTGTTGCTAATGTTACTATTTTGACTGACTTTGTTATACTTGAAATGCCCGAGGACGACAATATGTCGATTATCCTTGGTAGACCCTTCTTGAATACTACAGGGGCTGTTATTGATTGCAATAAAAGCAATGTCACTTTTCATATTAATGGTAATGAGCATACGTTGCACTTTTCAAAGAAACAATTCCGAGTGAATGGTATTAATGTTATTGAAAAATCTCCGACAGTCACTATTGGAAGTTTTCAAATACCTCTACCTACTGTCAAAAAGAAATATGAAATACTTATTGTTGGGGAATGCATATCCCCATTGAGGTAACTTAGTGATTTATGAAAGTTCTTCGGTTTCATGCTAATCGAAAGTGGTTGTTAATAAGACTTGATCAACCTTATTAATGGATCATTTTTGAATGGTATGAAGCTAATGAATTTAGTAAGAACTACTTTCTGTCCCTACTTTTTATTCTCTGTTTTTATTAGTTAAATAAAATAAAATGCCTTATTTTGTCTGTTTTCTGAATTCCCTGTGAAAATAAAAAATGACCCAAAAATAAAAGTTCTCAGAATGCTCTGAAAATTTTATATGATTTTTTCCTGAATATTTAAGAATTTTTGGTGCAAACATTACCAGAGGGGGGGTGCACCAGGTGGGCACAACCCACCTGGGCGCACCAGAGCCCCCAAGCGCACCCAGGTCGGTTGTGGTCCCCACGTGGGCCCCTTCACTTATCTCTTCATCCCACATTGTCACTTACCTCCAGAAAAAAATCCTCATTGCTCTCTCTCCTGTGTTCTTGAGCTCGAACCCGCGGATTTCGATCTCTTTGTTCGAAGCTCCGTTTCTGAAACTGTTTCGGTGGATTGTTGCTTGGTATGTGACTCCACCATTTGTCCAATTAGTTTTTGTTTTAGTGGTTTATACTTTGAATACTTAGCTACTATTGGTGTTATTGTAGATGTGCTTGCATGTTGAAGTCTTAGTGTTCTAAGTTGTTTGAATGCTTGCTATGGCCTCCATGTATCCCTATGAGTAGTTGCTATCAATCTTACAAAGTTTTGTTGACAAATTTTTGTCACTCAATTTTTTTTATTTTTAGAAAATTATACGCGGACATGAATATCTCCAGGAAGTTTGGCTCTAAGAAGAACTCCAAGGGTGTTATTGGGGAGTCTTCTGATAATGATCTCCACCCTCAGTGGTTGACGGAAGTACGGCCGTGCGAATGGCCGCACACCCCGTTCCTGCAAGAGGCTGGAATTCTAGAGGAGTTCATGCAATATATTGCTAATGCGGCCTCACCGACTTCATCGCAGATGAGTGTGACCAGCACCACATCCTCACAAACATCTTTGTTCAGAGCTTTACTTTCTTGCCTAGAAATAATCCTACTAAAGTGAGCTTTGATTTATATGCTAAAAACCATCAGATACCACTTACTGAGTTTTGTGATATATGCTTGATCCCAACTGATGGGAGCTTGGCTAAGCCTAGGCTGGCTGGGTTTAATGATTTTTATCGCACTCTGACAATGGGTGATGAGAGAGGAGTGTCAGCCACTATGGCTGCTAGCATACACTTTCCTGCCATACATTATTTTGCTTTATTTGTTGCTAAGTGCTTGCTTGCTAGAAAGAAAGTAGGTGCGCTCAGTGCACCAGACTTTGCTGTTTTACGCTGAGCACTAGAGGGCGACAACACCTATAGCTTGGGAGCTATTGTGGCTCGTCGCCTCCATCTTAATAAATCACAGGATGAAATACATGGTGGGATTTATGCTACTTGTTTGGCGGCTCACTTCGAGGTTGAGATATGCCCTCATGATTTCCCTCTGACCAAAGTTTACCTAGACTGTGTAGCCATGGATCACCACCATTTTACTGATATCGAATCTCCTCACATCCCTATTCCGTATAACCTGGTTTTTAGTGTGAGGACTCGTGATGTTATTCCATTGCCTGCTCCTACTTTGTTTGATTCTGTTGCCAGGGGCAGATATAGGATTATGCCAGCAGATATCATCGCCTACCGGAACACTCAGGTTGTTGCTGAGGCAGCACACCAGGCACCTCTGCAGTGGGATGAGTGGATGCCCGCTCCTCAGGGTCCATACTACCCTCCAGACTACTGATTGATTACCAACTTAGGCCAAAAGCCTAAGCTTGGGGGAGTACGTGTTTCCACCGACGTTATATTCATGTTCACATATTATTCCAGTTGTCGATGCTCACACTTTTTCATTGTATCATCCATGCTTAGATTTATTTTCTTGCTTTCTTCTTGTGTGTTTGAAAAAACTTTAGAAAGACCAAAAAAATTAGTTGTAGTTAATTTACTTTCTATGAATGCTTAGTAGTACTAAAAAGAAAATCCAAAAAGATTTTCTTCTTCTTCTTTTTCTTGTTGGGAGCTTTCCCGTGTAAATAGTTTTTCTTGTTTTTGCTTTTCTCTTATTTGCTTGCTTAAGTAAACTAAAAACTCCAAAAATATTTCAGTGTGTTTCTCTGAATTTCTTTTCTTTTATTCGAGTTGTACCGAGGAGAAGACCACGATGAAAATGTTGAGTGGCTCTCATATGAATAATTATTGAACTAATAAAGAGCCAATTTTACCTTGTCTTCTCATGTTGAATAAAATGTTTGCAGATTCCAGCTTAGTCCATGACACTCTTGCACTATTATTATTTTCATATCATTCGGTCGTGCAAGTGAAAGGCAATAATGACGACATTCGATAAACTGGCCATGGCAAAGGGAAACTAGTATGAACTCAACTTGTTCTGTTTGTGTAAATATGTTTAACCTAGCGTCCATGATTCAGCCCGTTATGGTTAAACATGTTTGCAATGACAATTAGACATTATAGTTTCTCAAGCCGTGCATAAGTAGCTGGGAGTTAATAATGATTTATCTTGGATATCAACATAGCGTTAAGATGATTGTGATGTGGTACGATGATATGGAATTCTCCTCTGAATGTTCAAGTGGCTTGACTTGGTACATGTTCATGCATGTAGTTGAATCAAAACCAACATAGCCTCTATAATGTTTATGTTCATGGTGTTCATATCCTACTCATGCTAGTGTCCAATTTTACTTATGCATAATGCTTGGTCATGATCGTTGTTCCTCTCTAGCTGGCCGCTTCTCACTCTTAATTGCTAGACTTCGCCTGTACTAAGTGGGAATTTTGCTTGTATATCAAAAACCTTGAATCCAAAGTTATTCGAGATGAGTCCACCATACCTACCTATATGCGGTATTACCCTGCCATCCTAAGTAAATTTGCATGTGCCACCTCTAAAAAATTATCTTTTTTGTGTGCCTGGATCATTCATGGAACGACATGAGGTGGTCGATATCTTCCATGCTAAGCGGGATATTCTCAGGTCGAGTGTTTATTCACTCGCCATCACACGAGAAAATGGGCGGTAATAGAACTTCTCAATCCCGAACTAAAAAATGCAAATAATTAAACAAAACTCCCCCGGGACTGATGTTGGTATGGACGGCACCCGTTGTTTCGGACAAGCCGTGGAGTGTGACTGTTGGTGGAGGGGGAGTAAACCTTTAATTTTACCCCTTGGGAACCGCCATTGGCGTGCTTAGCATGGAAGATGTTGAGAACTGATGGTCGTGAAGTGAATAAGAAGGGTGCATGTCTCAAAATATCATTTCTCTGTTTTAAAAACTGAGCTCTGGCACCTCTGCAAATCACTGCTTTCCTCTGCGAAGGGACTTTCTATTTACTTTTATGTCATGTCATCACCTTCTAAAAACAATTGCCAGAAACTGAGTAGAGCACAACTGTCATGATTTATGCATTGTGTATAGCTAATGTTGGGTGCATCATGACTAGATCTTTTCTACCATGAATTACAATGTTTAGTCGTTGCTTGAACTTTGAAGGTGCTCTGCATTTATGTTTTTCGGTCTCACAAAGGGCTAGCGAGATACCATTATTGTCATATTATATCATGGCTGTTTTGACAATGTTGCCGTTTGAGATATCTTATTATTGCTCGCTAGCTGATTATGTCATTGATATGAGTCATTATAATCTTTAAGTGTTATTGTTGATATGGTTAGTTATAATGCTGGTTAAAACCTGGGTGCTGTTTAAGCTTATTTATGCAAACAAGAGCAAAAGAGTTCGTGAAAGTTTTTCTTTCTCACTTTCAGTTTATCAACTGAATTGTTTGAGGACAAGCAATGGTTTAAGCTTGGGGGAGTTGATATGTCTCCAACATATCTATTTTTTTCTCACATTTTCTCTCTTGTTTTGGACTCTAATTTGCATGATTTAAATGAAACTAACCCCAGACTGACGCTGTTTTCAACAGAACTACCATGATGTTGTTTTTGTGCAGAAATAAAAGTTCTCGGAATGGAACAAAACTTTTTGAGGATTTTTATATCAATAATAAGAATTACCGGAGCCGAGACCCACCAGAGAGGGGCCCCTGGGTGGGCACAACCCACCAGGGCGCGCCCCTTCTCCTAGCGCGCCCAGGTGGGTTGTACCCACCTGGTGGCCCCGCTAACGACCCCTTGATATTATAAAATCACATATTTTCAGAAAAAACCAGGGAGAAAGAATTATCACGATCCACGAGACGGAGCCGTCGCCAGGCCTGTTCTTTCTCGGGAGGGCAGATATGGAGTCTGTTTGGGGCTCTGGAGAGGGGGATCTTCGTTCTTCGTCATCACCAACCCTTCTCCATCACCAATTCCATGATGCTCCCCACCGGGAGTGAGTAATTCCTTCATAGGCTCGCTGGTCGGTGAGGAGTTGGATGAGATTCATCATGTAATCGAGTTAGTTTTGTTAGGGGCCTGATCCCTAGTATCCACTATGTTCTTAGATTGATGTTGTTATGACTTTGCCATGCTTAATGCTTGTCACTTTGGGCCCGGGTGCCATGATTTCAGATCTGAATCGTTTATGAATTTATCATTATATCCATGTTCTAGATCCGATCTTGCAAGTTATAGTGACCTACTACGGTTATGATCCGGCAACCCCGGAGTGACAACAACCGGGCCCACTCCTGGTGATGACCGTAGTTTGACGAGTTCATGTATTCACTATGTGTTAATGCTTTATTCCGGTTCTTTATTAAAAGTAGGCCTTAATATCCCTTAGTATTCAATATGGACCGCGCTGCCACGGGAGGGTAGGACAAAAGATGTCATGCAAGTTCTTTCAATAAAGCACATATGACTATTTATGGAATACATGCCTACATTATATCGATGAACTGGAGCTAGTGCCGTATCGCCCTAGGTTATAACTGTCTCATGATGAATATCATCCAACAAGTCACCGATCCAATGCCTACGAATGTATCCTTATTGATCTTGCTGTGTTACTCTTGTTATCATCACTGTCACACTTGCTACGAATTATTGCTATCACTGTTACTGTTACCGTTGCAGTTGTCAGTATTATCAAAACTATCAAACACTAGTGCAGAACCGGGCAATAGCACCGGTTCGTAAGGCCCTTTAGTGCCGGTTCCATAACCGGCACTAAAGTGTGGTCACTAAAGGCCCCCCCTTTAGTACCGGTTTAGCACGAACCGGTGCTAAAGGGAAACCACGTGGCACGAGCCAGCTCCGGGGGCCGGGAGCCCTTTAGTACCGGTTGGTAACACCAACCGGTACTAAATGTTTGTGGGTTTTTGTTTTATTTTGTATTTTTCAATTAAATTTGTGTTATCAATTTAATTTAGGATTGTTTTACGTTATAATGAATTGTAGTCATCATCATCATCATCGCATATTAATAAATAAATAAACTCTAGATAGCTAAAAATCATCGTAGTCGTCTAATTACCACTATTTAATCATCATAGTCATTACCGCTAGCTATCTAATCATCACCAACACTGGCTAGCTTAAAGAGGAAACATTCACTTTGTAACAGAAGCAAAGATATCATCGAGTTCAACATAATCATCACCAACATCGAAGTTCAGGACACGGACATGAGACACTAATTAATTAAGAGCATGAACTAGTGCTGCTGCCTCTCAGGTAGAATAGCATAGAACATGTATAGCTCTCCTGATTCATCATACTGGAGCATGCAGATGAATCTGTCTCCTAATCTTGGGTTGCGCTTCTCCTTGCTGCCCCCTAGTACTTCTCTGCGATCGTTAACAATTTTGCTCCAATCTTTCACTATTAAGCATTCTTCGCTTTCAGAAATCCCGAATGCACTCATGTGCAATGTAGGATATCTTGGCCGTAAGCTAACCATTGACATGTCACCTTTAGTCTCGATCCACTGAGGCACAACTATCATCGGAAATCCCTGTTGAAGAACAACGTATAGTAATTAATATACTAAGCAATAAAAGTTTAGCTTCAAAAATAATGTATGCAAAAGATGCACTAATTAAGGACAAATAGTTAAAATCTTACCATCTTTCGATTATAGATGTGACCGTAGTTCAATACGATCACCATTGGTCGCACGTTTTGAGTACTAACATTTCTAAGTTCAGGAAAAAAATTTGTCTTGACAGTATTAAGATCCTCAAGCCAAGAAACATAATGACTTATCTCCTCGCAGTTTAGTTGAGCCCCGGGGCAGTAGTAGGTCCTGTCTACCAAGCGCCGGACATGTTTGCTTGAACCGAAATAAGCTGACAATACAAATTAGTTGTCAACTATTTTTGAATAAACTGTATCAAAGACATAAACATATGCATGCATGGTTGAGAAAAACTCACATAATGGTAGAACTGGAGGCGTTTGCACATCGACCCAGATGTCTATATTACCTTCAATATCATCTTCCGGACGAATATCAAATGTGACAACCATACCAGGCTCAAATGCATAAGCCTTGCATAGTGCTTGCCAAGTTTTGCATTCAAAATGGGTGTATGTGTCTCCATTATATAATTTGACGTTGAAAGTATACCCATGCTCCGTCTTCAAGTAAACTCTCTTTACCTCCATATCATCTATAGCATAAAACCTATCTTATCCAAGACAAAAATTCTTGCATGGCAGGGGATGCGCTAGTAGAATAGTGAAAATTTAAAATTATAAGTTGAAGCAAATGAAGCATAAGTTTTGCATTCAAATAATAATTGACAAAGTGACTTACTGTATGAACTTCGAATGTCTCATCCAGCTTGATGCTGAAGTGCCTACCATCAACAAGGAAATTTCTGTCGCACAGGCCGCGCTAGTCTTCACAGTGTTCGCACATAATGAAATCTTTTTCGTCGTCAGATGACATTTTCTATATTCATATAGGTGAAACATTAAACACCTATTACTATCTAACATTAATTAATATCTAGCCAAATATATATTCATCTAACATTTGACATTAATATATCTAACTATATTCATCTCTAACAATTGACATTACTATATATTTAACTTTTCTATCTAATTCATCTAACATTCGACATTAATCTAACATTTATATAAACTCAAAATATATAAAAAATTAAATAAACAGAAAAACTCATTAACAAATAATATTTTAATTAGATCATCAAATCTCATATACCTAAATTTTCTTACTAAAAATAAACTAGTTATATTAATTATTGAACTATAGTTCAAATCTCATATACCTAAATAAACTAGTTATATTAATTATTGAACTAGTTCAAATCTCATATACCTAAATAAACTAGTTCGACAATTTTCTTACTAAAAATAAACTAGTTATATTAATTATTGAACTAGTTCAAATCTCATATACCTAAATAAACTAGTTCGATAATTTTCTTACTAAAAATAAACTAGTTATATTAATTATTCAACTAGTTCAAATCTCTAGTTCGACAATTTTCTATCTAGCTAATTCATCTAAGATTCGACATTAATCAAACATTCGATCATCTAATTAACTTTTCTAAAAAACAGAAAATAAGTAAAAAATGTGTGTGTATGTGTGTGTAGTGTGTACGTATATATGCATGTGTGTGTATGTGTGTATGTGTGCGGCCCCGTACGCCGCCGCCCCGTACGTACGAGCGGGGGCGCCGGCGTACGTACGGGCGGGGGTGCCGCCATACGGGCCGGGTGCGACGACGACGGACGGCGACGCGGCGGGTATACGCGAGAGCGAGAGACGTACGGGACCGCGGCGGGACGACGACGGACGGCGGCGCGAGATGGCGACGACGACGGGCGGCGGCGGGGACAGCGACGACGACGACGGACGACGAGCGACGGGCGGCGAGGACGGGTTCGAGCGGCGCGCGAGAGGTTGGAGACGAAAGAAGTGGGAGATCTAACTGAATTTTCGTAAGTGTTGTATATATAGGAGAGGCATTTAGTACCGGTTGGAGCTACCAACCGGTACTAAAGGCCAACTTTGGCCAGGCCAAAAGGCGGGAAGAGCAGGCCTTTAGTACCGGTTGGTGGTTCCAACCGGTACTAAAGGGTGGTCTTTAGTACCGGTTGGAGCCACCAACCGGTACTAAAGGCTTCGCGCTGCCAGCCCAAAGTTTAGTCCCACCTCGCCGGGCGAAGGGCAGCCGCACTGGTTTATAAACCCAGCCGCGGCTACCTCTTCGAACTCCTCTATATAGCAGCCTTCTGGGCCTAATTAATTAGGGCGCGCTGCCCTGTGAGCCTGCTGGCCCTTCTGGGCCTGCATTTGCACACCCTAGGTCTGGCAGGCCCACTGGGCAGCGCGCCAATAAATTTTTTATATAGTTTTTTCTTTTCTGCATTATTTATTTTCTTCTATTTATTTTTGAGTAGTTTTTTATATAGTTTTTTCTTTTCTGCATTATTTATTTTCTTCTATTTATTTTTGAGTAATTTTTTGTATAGTTTTTTATTTTCTGCATTATTTATTTTCTTCTATTTATTTTTTTTCTGGAAATTGAATGCTGCATACTGAACAATTAGGTAAATGACCGAAAAACAATAAATGATGTCAGAACATGTTGGAAATTGATGACGTCGCTTTGAATGCTGCATACTGAACACAAAAGAAGTCCGGAGTTCAAATAAGTTTAAAAAACATTGAAGTGGCCGTGTAACAGATTTGTTCTCGTCCGAAACCCTGATACTCCGAAAGAGTATGTCTAGTTTGTACTTGAAGTGCGTCCAGTTTTTGCCGTGACCCTCTATACTCTTTCGCGCATGCTATGCGGGTGATATGATGATACCATGCCAAGTTTCAACATTTTCAGGATTCATTTTGTAGTGATTTTCAATTTCACGGTCATTTAGCTCTCTAAACAATTAGGTAAATGACCGAAAAACAACAAATGATGTCAGAACATGTTGGAAATTGATGACGTCGCTTTGAATGCTGCATACTAAATACAAAAGAAGTCCGGAGTTCAAATAAGTTTAAAAAACATTGAAGTGGCCGTGTAACAGATTTGTTCTCGTCCGAAACCCTGATACTCCGAAAGAGTATGTCTAGTTTGTGCTTGAAGTGCGTCCAGTTTTTGCCGTGACCCTCTCTACTCTTTCGCGCATGCTATGCGGGTGATATGATGATACCATGCCAAGTTTCAACATTTTCAGGATTCATTTTGTAGTGATTTTCAGTTTCACGGTCATTTAGCTCTCTAAACAATTAGGTAAATGACCGAAAACAACAAATGATGTCAGAACATGTTGGAAATTGATGACGTCGCTTTGAATGCTGCATACTGAACACAAAAGAAGTCCGGAGTTCAAATAAGTTTAAAAAAACATTAAAGTGGCCATGTAACAGATGCGTTCTCGTCCGAAACCCTGATACTCTAAAAGAGTTTGTCCAGTTTGTACACGAAGTGCGTCCAGTTTTTGCCGTGACCCTCTCTACTCTTTCGCGCATGCTATGCGGGTGATATGATGATACCATGCCAAGTTTCAACATTTTCAGGATTCATTTTGTAGTGATTTTCAATTTCATGGTCATTTAGCTCTCTAAACAATTAGGTAAATGACCGAAAAACAACAAATGATGTCAGAACATGTTGGAAATTGATGACCTCGCTTTGAATGCTGCATACTAAACACAAAAGAAGTCTGGAGTTCAATTAAGTTTAAAAAACATTGAAGTGGCCATGTAACAGATGAGTTCTCGTCCGAAACCCTGATACTCTGAAAGAGTTTGTCCAGTTTGTACACGAAGTGCGTCCAGTTTTTGTCGTGACCCTCTTTACTCTTTCGCGCATGCTATGCGGGTGCTATGATGATACCATGCCAAGTTTTAACATTTTCAGGATTCATTTTGTAGTGATTTTCAATTCCACGGTCATTTAGCTCTCTAAACAATTAGGTAAATGACCGAAAAACAAAAAATGATGTCAGAACATGTTGGAAATTGATGACGTCGCTTTGAATACTGCATACTGAACACAAAATAAGTCTGGAGTTCAAATAAGTTATTAAAGATAAAAAAGAAGTGCAATGCTGGTTAATTTGCTTCAAGCCATTCGAAATAGTGTAGACTGCACTGCACATAGCTCAGTGCAATCTATGCTATTCCGCAAGGCTTGAAGCTAATCAATATGTAGGTGAGCATTGCAACTCTTCGTCATTGTCTGTGCACTCACGGCTTATAAACCGCTCATACTGCCTCTCTCTTGGCGAGGTGGGACTAAAAATCAGCTTACAAAGAAACTCTAGTACCGGTTCATGGCATGAACCGGTACTAAAGGTCTTCGTGGGGGCCCCAGACTGACCATAGCCTGACACAGCCTCATTAGTACCGGTTCGTGGCATGAACCGGTACTAACGGTTACCCACGAACCGGTACTAATGATGCCCGCCCGCCTAGCCGTTGGAACTGGCACTAATGGTCACATTAGTGCCGGCTCAAATTCAAACCGGCACTAATGTGCTTCACATTTGACCCTTTTTCTACTAGTGAAACTACTTTGCTACTGATCACTTTGCTGCAGATAATTAATCTCCAGGTGTGGTTGAATTGACAACTCAGCTGCTAATACCTTCAAATATTTTTTGGCTTCCCTTGTGTCAAATCTATAAATTTGGGTTGAATACTCAACCCTTGAAAATTGTTGAGATCCCAGATGCTTATGGGTTCTCAAGGACCATGCACGACGATCATCGCGCCCGTTCTGGGTTGGCGGGGCTGTCTAAACACACTGAAAATTGCACATACTTCAGATTGTCACATCCGTATTAATCACACCTCGCCGCGTGACGAACTAGTCAACCGGCTAAAATAGCCGGGTCGTCCAGAAGTGTTAAGCTTCTGACATCATTGGATCCTTTTTAAGAAGATAGACTGTCACTATGAATCTTATATGCTTATCACATAGAACATTCATAATTTCATAGTAAGGTCTATCTCCTTAACGAGGGCATTGATGTCAACATTACTTTTTATGAATCACCATGTGACGATACAACTTTTATGAACAAAATAAAAATCTATTGTCATTGTCGTAGGGGTATCAACGTATATGAACGAGAGGAACTTGACACTGGATGAACAATCATCAGTTGATGAAATGCGATCTAGTGTCAAGTTATCTCGTTCGAACAACAAGAATTGATTGACCTATGCAACAACAGACAAGCTTGCCGCCATACGCATGCGCAGCTATTTAAGCTGGTCGGTGTCCGCCTCGCGTGGCAATGTGGGACTAAATTTGGGTGCACCGATGTGAGAGGAAGGAGTTTTGGTGGCTGCGGGTGGGACCTATACGACCTGCAGCAGGGTTGGCGAACGACATACGTCCTATATTTGGGCTACATACGAGGGGTGCTGGTCAATCCGGACGTTTGAGACCCATTTGAGACGCCCGTCTGCGTTGAATTTTCATGATCGGTCAGTGACAGGGCCGTCCGCCCGGACGTTCGAGACGGTTTTGGGGCGTGAGACTGTAGATGCTCTTAGGAGCACTCATAACTCAGCAAAAGTATCTGTGGGAGTGTTGAAGGATTTGAACAATTGAACTACAGGAACCCTTGCAAACCTTCCCTTGAAGTTCCTCCACTAGTTCCAGAAATCAAAAAGAAAGATAATTGTTGCTATAACCATCAAGGCCAAAATGCATTGAGCATTGTCTTTACGTGCATTGCGTTGGTAATTGCTGGCGTCAACTCAGTGCACAATCCAGTGCATCATCCAAAAAAGACGCCACGAAAAGAAAGAAAGAAATAATGTTACACTTAGTATCGCAAGTATACTACTTGACGGCTGGTTGTAGGTTAACTGAATATGCACTCTCTGTCGGAGAAGTTAACTATCGGTGTCATTACGTACTAGCTTACGTTAAGTCGATCGATCAACGTCTAATAATCCCTTGGGTACTTGCAGCTAGGGATGGCTTTGTCGCTCGCGGTCGACCGCACTACATCGTCTACCGCTCGACGGCGACATTGCTGATAGAACCTAGCCAGGAGTACTGAGTACACAGTGCAGTTACCGCTTACTTAGTAGAGATTAGTAGAAGTCACTAGTTAGTAGTACTTGCACGCACACTGTCGCCATCGGCCCATGCGAAACAATGTAATTAGCCTGGGTTTTGCCTCACAAATCTGAAAGTTTAGTGTCGTACGTTAACCACACATGCATGGGAAGCAATGAAGAAACTGCGTTAGCCTCGGATCGACCGTAATTAGAAAGTGAGATAGCGTGCAAGAAAGATTTCAGCGGATACTTGAACGCACTTTCCTCTTCAGGTACAACAAAATTATCATATCATATCATAACATATATGAGAACTCGCAGCATACTTTGCACTCACGCTCACGCGTCACCTCAGTTGTATCTCCCTAGCTATAGTAGTAGTAGAGCAGCTTGTCAAAACCTAGGCTGGTTATCTGCAGAAACCGACATGTTGACAAGATGTACCATAGAGTACGTACGTACTCCCTCCGTAAACTAATATAAGAGCGTTTAGATCAAAAACGCTTTTATATTAGTTTATGGAGGGAGTACGTAATTACAGCTATAAGAGCTATCAACTGGGAAACGATGCACACAATGTAGGGATAGAGAGGCTCTCGTGTGATTCGCCGACTGAGGGTTGGTTAGTTTACTTGTGGTCGGTGGTATCTTCCCAGATTCCTATGGTTATTGCAGTCTCAGCCGACGGTTCTTCTCGGAACATTCTTGGCCTCAAGGTTCCAAGAGATGCTACATGGGATCTCAAATTTATATTTCTCTAAATAAAAATTGTTGATTCTCTTATACTCCCTCCTTCCGGAATTACCTGTTGCTGAAATGGATAATTCCGGATGAAGGGAGTATAAGATAAGATGAATTATTTAATGACGAATATATTACACAGAACAGGAATAAATGGTTGTAATTCAACAAACCCTGTGAGGTTAACCAGGTGATTTCTTCAGTAGAGGTATGAATGAATGTCGAGATAGAGGTGGTGGACCTAGAGGCGACGACTTTGAAGAACTTTGATGTAACTTTTAGTTTTATCGAGGGTCTACGTTGGTCGTGTTTGTTTTAGTATTTTTGATCTGATGTGCATTATCAATGTCATCAACTATTAAAATCAAATCATTCATCAAAATAATTTCATTATTCTCAAATATCGATCCAAACTCTCGTATTATGCAAAATTTGAATACAATGACTATGGCTTGAATGGTCAAGAGTTTATCATGCAGCAATCCCCTGGTGTGTACAATATTACTCACATGAGTGTCTGTGGCTTGTCGACCAACATTTTAAGTCAATGTTGTGAAGTTTGGAATCATATAGTAATTAACAATAATTGAAAAGATTCTCAATAGCATGGAAAAATAAAGAAGGGAACGCCCAATTGACCATCCCTCCTCAGGGTCGACACAGGGTGGTGACAAAAAACCCTAATGTCATAGCCCCTTACTTGGGCAACTGCCAACAATTGTCACTATCGTCCTTTCGCCCTAAAGGGGGGCATGCGGTTATGTGGTGTTGTGTCGTGGAGGAAGGCGTTGGATAATGGAGGCACCATGCACATGGCGCTGCATGAGTGCTCTTGCAGGCAGCAATGGTGACTAGATATGGCCAGAGTTGGTGGCTTGTTGGTAGAGGATGATGAACTCGGACGTGGTGGTGCATTGGAACGCCGGCGGAGGAAGTTTAGCATCACGTAGGGTTTGGTGGCGGGGTTTTGGTTGTGTGGTGCTTTGTCTTGTTGGCATTAGGATTGAGTGTCCAATAACAACCATGTGCGGTCATAGTGGTACCAGAGCTAAAGCGCCGCATCCGATCGATGCAACAACCAAGCTTGGGCACTATTTTGTGGCCTCATTGGATATGTTTCTCCATGTGCTGCGGGTGGTTACGTCTCGCTGGGATACGTCTTTGGATGGGTGACAATGGCTACTAGTTAACAGTGGGACTCGACCATTTGAGCATGTTCGAGGAGAGTCGGTCAAAACGATGACAATTACTCTCAAGGGCATCATCATACGTCATCTGAGGGGTCGTTTGTGGTGCCACCTCCATCTCTTGCTTGTGCAGTCCATGTTCGGGTGAAATACTAGACCAATGTCTTATTGGGTCAGATGATGGTGATGCCTATGGTGTTGTTTCCCGTTGCCCTTTTCGGAGGCATCATTTTGGAGCACGATCTCAATGACGAGTTATGTGGTCTACAGCTTTAGCCTTTAGGGACGTGCGGATGTTCATCGTCGTGGATGGGTGATGGCAATGACACTTGCGTTGCAATAACCAGGAGGAGACAAATGGTGTTCGCTTTGAAAAATAAATCCCTAATATATAAATTATGTACAAATTTAAGCTCAAAACGTGTTATTGAGTAGCTCTGTATAACTTCGTCTTTGGTGGCGTGTTGTAATTTGTTTGATTCAGAAATGAGCAAATAATGGACACCAAATCCATTTCATATTTCTAGACCCATTAGAGCATCTCTAGCTGAGCTGATTGCTTAAAAGAGCCAAAACTGTAAAATAACGTTGTTTTACGGTTTTGAGTGAAAAACAGATCCGACTAGATTCCTAAAAATTGGGTGACTGTAGATTTTTTTCCTGAGGAAAACCTTAAAGCGAGCATGCAATACCGCATATGTTAAGGATTCGGGGCAAATGCCTTAGTTCCCTTGAATAAAAAAATGATTGACGGGAGGGAAGTTTCAGGTCCAACTGCTGCCAGCCGATGCCGCACTCCAACCCCACCGCTTACGGCCAAATTTTCGGCGAATAGGCCCGATTCGAGTGGGAGCGCCCGCCTCTCCTACTGCCAACGCCGCCGGCCGACGTCGCTCTCCAACCCTATTGCCTCCACCTTCCACACGCGGGCTCCCTCTTCCATCGCGTGTCGCCATGGCCACCAAGGCATGACCATGCTGCACCTGACGGCCCCGGCATCCCCAGTGCTCCCGTCGAATACGCACTACACCGACTACACCGCACTCCTTGCCCGGCCACCCCGAGCCAGGCTGGATTTCGCCGGGCGCGAGAAAGGACGAACAAGATCACCACCAGGAATATTCTGTTCTATAGTAAAAATTTACGGGATCTGTTCCGCTGCGGTCTGGATGATACCACAAAACAGGTTTAAGGTTTTTCATTATAACACTTTTATGGTACCGTGATATAAGGGATCCGTTAGAGATGCTCTCAAGAGCCCGGACTGGTAAGATACGTATAATTTTTTTATCTTGGTAAGATACACTTGTAAGCTCAATGTATCTGGCGTAGGCAGAGGAACTTGATTTTTTTTTCCTGAATCAGTAGATCTCAATTCACATGTCCTGAGATCAACTTTCACTTGGCTACACTATACCCTAACTGTAATTGCCGCCTCGTCACTCTCTAGCTCCCACGACCGCCTCCACCTTCTCCGTTTTCTTTTGTGACCGTGCTATCAATACATTGTTAGACTAGCGAACTGCTACACAGAAAAAGTGCTAAAACATATATACACTACATCAACATAATGTACATCTATCTACATTGTCAGAAAGTTCCAAACATAATTTAAGTCCACAAATCCAGTTAAGAAATTCAAATTTCACCATCATCAGCACTCCTTTTAAAACTAACATACGATGTTTTAGACAGTTGACACAAGAGGTGACATCTCATAATTTCTTATATGAATAGTAAAGCAAGGTACTATTCAGAACATGATATCCTCTCCGACAACACGAAAGTCAAATTTGCTAGTGTGTTTGTAGCATGGTAGCTACCGCAAGTCTTGTATGATGTTTTTTTTCATGAAGGGTTTGTATGATTTCTTTTACACACACTTTTTGCTTTGCATGTTTATGTTCATTTCTCTTTGATGTATGTGTGTGTTCTACTATAATTCATGTACTCTTACTAGTTTTGTTATGTGCTCCAACTTCTGAACAAATGTGACTGATTTTCAAAGAAGTGTCAAGTGGGGCTAGATACTTATCCGTTCCGCTAAGAAGCTTGATTTTGATATTAATCCATGACATATTGGGGGTTGAAAGGTCCGCCGTCGCTAACGAACACTGTCATCTTTAATTCCAGGTGACGCCGATCCGTACCTCTTAATTGGTAAGCTTAGTGGGAAAGCATAGGCCTAATTCAGGAGATATTTTTTCCAAGGGCAGCGGATGAGATATTTACCACTCCTAGCGAGATGTATTGATAGATAAGACTAGACAGTGAGATGGATGCTGACGGGTGCGGGTGTTGTTGGACCATGGAATCAGCAGATCATATCTGGTTCAGGTTCAGCACAACCTTGAGGAAAGAATGCGGTGCCAACGTCGGCCATCACGCACGACCGCTTAGCACACCATTTTGGCCCGAGATTAGTTTGGTTGTGGAGTCAGGTCATGGTTCTCATCTTCATTGCTTCGGGCCAAAATTGCACGTGTTCGTTAATTGCACGTGTATTGGCAACATTTGTTATTCATGTAATTGTTCTTGGCTTCTTGCAACATTTGTTATTCATGTACTTCTTCTTGGCTTCTTGCAACATTTGTTATTCATGTACTTGTTCTTGGCTTCTTGCAACATTTGTTAGCAGAATGCTACCAGTTACTATTGCACCCTTGCAGGAAAGACATTTCTGATACAAGACTTGCTGAATCTTTGAAACATCTGTTGAAGTGTTACCTTCAAACTGTTGGCCGCGCAGGCCGCTTGGCCGGTCGTCTAGTGGTCGGCGACAACCATTTGTTTTCCTACGATGCAATCAAACAACCAAATCTTTGTGGGATTTGGATGGGCATGATTTCCTATTCCTAGGCTTTGAAAATCCTTTGAATCAAAGAGGCCTTAGGTTTCTCATACATCTCACTGAAAAATCATTACAACAAAAATATACAGTCCTAAGGTTTCTATGGGAGTTCTTTCAGGCAAAGAGGTCCTTACAAGACCCTCCATCTCGTTTCTCCTCTACAAGAAAAGTTCTTCTCCTCCCGTCGGCGCCGCCGCCGGTCCGCCCCATCTCCGATGGCCTCTTGGCCATGGAGGTGCAGAGGATCTCGGCCCCCTGTCGGCGGAGGGACCCCGTTCTCGTTCTTGTTAGATTCAACGTCTTGGTTGAGGCTGTGTGGCGGCGGCGATGTCCCTTAGTAGGAATAATGTCTCCCACGTTCTATCCTCGTCCCAATGGTGCGTCTAGCATCGTCGGAGGGCGTGCGGAGGTTTGTCTCCGTCGGATCTCGCCGCGTTTGGTCGGTGCTGGTCTTCGGTGGATCTGTTTGGATCCGGTCTTCGTTTGGGTGTTTACAGGTTTGACCCTTCTGATCTACGACTTTCTTTATCGGCGATGGTTGCTACTCTGGTGCGCTGGTCCTATGTGGCCTTAGCATGACGACTTTCGGACTGTCTACTACAACAAGGTTTGCCCAGCTCCGGTGATGGAAAGGCGATGATGGCGGCGCGCCTTCGGCTCGCTCCGGTGCTTGTAGTTGTCGCTAGGTGGTCCACGGACATGGTTGTAATTTTGATTACCTCTGTTGTTCTTTGTACTGCCATGATTGAAGATGAATAGATTAAAAGTTTCTTGAAAAAAAAGTGATCATTACGAAATGAAGACACGAAAAACTTCTTTGGACCAGTAGACGTCCCTTTGGAAAGCGAGCACGGAAGCGACTCCCCAACGAGGGATAAACTCCTGCTGCCAAAAATAATAATAACTCGATATAGTAATTTCCAATGGTTTTTGTGCACGTGAAGCTTGTAGTGCAAGCTACATTCTGTGCTTAAGCTAACGTTCTCCTTGAGCTAATCCAGTACAACGTCGACATCTTCACCTTGAGGCAATCCGCATGCATGGTCGGCATCCACACATCCCATTCTCGCCAGCAGGAGGATAGCCCACTGGCATTGGGAACATCAACCTAATCCGGTTACTGTATGATCATCGAACAGCCAGTGCTACGAGAGCCGGATACATGTCGGCATGCCTTTTCATCTTGTTTGCTTTAATAATCTTGTATGATTGCCGCACGTTTTGCCATTTGTAATTACAAAGTTTACGAGTGTACCTTTTTGTATTAGGACGCTCTTAATGATTACATCTTAAGCTATATCGTATGCATTATATGAACTTAGGATTGTAGTATCTTATTGTTTTATATCCGAAAGATCTATGATTTAATTTGTTTTAGGAGAGGGAAAGACCGGGCGAAGCTCGGCCAGCGCCCGGCGGCAACAGGGCTCTTCCGCCCCCTCACGCGTGGATCCGATGCGGGCCAGATTTGACGGGGAAGGGCGTCGCAATGCGGAGGGTCGCGGTGGCACGACCTGGTTTCCTAGCGGCTACGTTGGGAGGCGGGTGATGCGGATGTGGTCTCCGGTGGTGGGGCGTGCTGGGTCTTGGCGGCAGCGGTGATCTCGCTGAGATCCGTGGTCCCAAGCACCAGGCGGCGCAGGCTGCGGCCGGCGACGACGGCCGGCTAGTGCTGTCTTTTGGACAGTAGTGGGCGACGACGATGGTGGATGGGGGCGGGGGCGGCGGTGGCGGTCCCCGATGTTCCACCGGTTGCGTGCGTCTACTTAGCAAGGCACCGCGCGGTCCCAGTCAGCTACTGGGTTGGGATAGCGCGACTGCCGGTCAAAATCACGTCGACTTCGGTCTTGACAGATGATGGCGGCATCATTGACGTTGTTTCCTTATTGAGGCATCGTAGTTACAGGCAACGTCATCGCCCTCGGGTTGCTCCGGGGGGAAAACCTAGATCTAGGTCTTCCCGAATCGGACGACGACGGCATCTTCGATGTCGTTCTCACTCCTGGGGGCATCATTTTCGAGTAGGTGCTGACTGGAAGGGCCCAGTGGTGGAGCGGGATTTCATCCTCTGCATCGATGAAGGCGGATCTTGGTAGCGTGGAGCAGTGAAGTCTCGACGTCCGATGCGGGTTGACGGACTATCGCAGGAGGACAACGATGTCTGGCGTCGTGGTGGCGTCGACGGCAGGCCTGCCAAGGTTGATGCATCAATTCCTGTTCTGAAGATGGATATGTGGAAGATGGCGGCGGTCGCCTCTGAGAATGCGCCAGACCGGTGTGTGCCCCAGACCCGGTATTCGGCTCGGATTTTCGGCACCCCTTCATCACGTGGATAGGAGTAGCGATAGATGTTGTCGAGATGGTGGCTTCAGACTTGTTGATGTATTACTTTATAGAGTCTTAGTGAATAATTAATAAAATGACTGCAATCGCCCAGATGCAGAGGTCGGGGTCATCCTTGTTGAAATATATTGCGCGCCTCTCTCCATCAGTTCGGACTTATGAATGAGCTGGTCGGTGCATGAATTCAATATGGTATTAGAGCGAAGAGGTCTTGAATTCAAGACCCTGCCAACGCAGTATTAATGTGACGCCCCGAGACCGTTGCGCCATGTGTCTTCCAGTTATTCGCTGTCTTTGCCATGTCATTTGCTTGCGTGTTGCATTTTGCCATGTCATCATCCGCATTGCATCATCATGTTTTAAAAACTTGCATCCGTCCCGGTCTCCTCGTTCTCTCTGTTGTCCGTTCTGAGCTCAAACACACTTGCACGCGCCCGCGGCACGTCCGAAATAGTATTTTATGAGTGGCCGAAAAATGTTCACAGAATGGGTTGAAAGTTGGTGTGCGGTGTTATTATGTTGTCAGTAGACCGCCTGCCAAGTTTCATCGCATTCGGAGATTGTTTGATGCCCCAACGGATAACTATAGCGGCATTATAGTCGGTCAAAACGTCGGACGTTTTCGGTCTCCGAAAACCGTTGATGGGCTGCTTTCTCTTCTCTCCTCTCAGCCATCGCACTCTGCACAGCCCGCCTGCAGCCCACCTAACCCCCCCTTTGACCGGAACCGTTTGATTGCGATCGGAGGGTCCAGAGACGACCTCAAACCCACCAAACCCTAACCCCTACCCTATTTAAACAGTTCCCTTGCCATTTTTGGGCATTCCTAGCCCTCCACCTACCTCTAGCCCCTCCCCCTCAATTTCCGCGCTGCTCCAGCCCCTCCTCACTACTACCTCTTGAGCACTGCGTTGGTTTTTCCTTAAAGAGGAAAGTGTGATGCAGCAAAGTAGCGTAAGTATTTCCCTCAGTTTTTAGAACCAAGGTATCAATCCAGTAGGAGGCTACGCGCAAGTCCCTCGCACCAACACAAAACAAATAAATCCTCGCAACCAATGTGATAAGGGGTTGTCAATCCCTACACGGTCACTTACGAGAGTGAGATCTGATAGATATGATAAGATAATATTTTTGGTATTTTTATGATAAAGATGCAAAGTAAAATAAAAGACAATGAAAATAACTAAGTGTTGGAAGATTAATATGATGGAAGATAGACCCGGGGGCCATAGGTTTCACTAGTGGCTTCTGTCAAGATTATAAGTATTTTACGGTGGGTGAACAAATTACTGTTGAGCAATTGACAGAATTGAGTATAGTTATGAGAATATGTAGGTATGATCATGTATATAGGCATCACGCCCGAGACAAGTAGACCGACTCCTGCCTGCATCTACTACTATTACTCCACACATCGACCGATATCCAGCATGCATCTAGAGTATTAAGTTCATAAGAATAGAGTAACGCCTTAAGCAAGATGACATGATGTAGAGGGATAAATTCATGCAATATGATAAGAACCCCATCTTGTTATCCTCGATGGCAACAATACAATACGTGCCTTGCTGCCCCTACTGTCACTGGGAATGGACACCGCATGATTGAACCCAAAGCTAAGCACTTCTCCCATTGCAAGAAAGATCAATCTAGTAGGCCAAACCAAACTGATAATTCGAAGAGACTTGCAAAGATAACCAATCATACATAAAATAATTCAGAGAAGATTCAAATATTGTTCATAGATAAAATTGATCATAAACCCACAATTCATCGGTCTCAACAAACACACCGCAAAAGAAGATTACATCGAATAGATCTCCACGAGAGAGGGGGAGAACATTGTATTGAGGTCCAAAAAGAGAGAAGAAGCCATCTAGCTAATAACTATGGACCCGAAGGTCTGAGGTAAACTACTCATACTTCATCGGAGAGGCTATGGTGTTGATGTAGAAGCCCTCCGTGATCGATGCCCCTTCGGCGGAGCTCCGGAACAGACCCCAAGATGGGATCTCGTGGATACAGAAAGTTACGGCGGTGGAATTAGGGTTTTGGCTCCATATTTGATCGTTTGGGGGTACGTAGGTATATATAGGAGGAAGGAGTACGTCGGTGGAGCAATAGGGGGCCCACGAGGGTGGAGGGCGCGCCTGGGGGGCTAGGAGCGCCCCCTACCTCGTGGCTTCCCTGTTGGTTGCTTGACGTAGGGTCCAAGTCTCCTGGATCTTGTTCGTTCCAAAAATCACGTTCCCGAAGGTTTCATTCTGTTTGGACTCCGTTTGATATTCCTTTTCTTCGAAACCCTAAAATAGGCAAAAAACAACAATTCTGGGTTGGGTCTTCGGTTAGTAGGTTAGTCCCAAAAATACTATAAAAGTGTATAATAAAGCCCAATAATGTCCAAAACAGAATATTATATAGCATGGAACAATCAAAAATTATAGATACGTTGGAGACGTATCACTCGCCACTTGGCGCCGTCCCACAGGGCCGGCCGCCACTTGCGCCGCCGCCCAGGGCCACTCCCTCGCCTCCACATCGCCCCCTGGTCACGCCACGCCGCCGCGAAGCCCGCGGGCCCACCAGGACCCGGATCGGGCCCTGGGAAGCCCATCGGGGCCCGAGCGCTCCATCATTGCTCCCCTGGCTCCTCCCTGAGCTCCCGAACCGCGCTACCTACTCCAGCGCCACCCCAACCTCGTCGCCGGTCGTCGTCTTCGCCGGATCCTCGCCGCCGTCGTGCTTCGCCTTGTCGCCGGCGCCCCATACGTTGCGTCCCCGGCCGCCCCTCTCCTTCCTTCCTCTGTTTCCCTTCCTCCTTCTTTTACAGCTCTCTCTCTCTCTCTCTGGCCATGGACAGCGCCGCCGCCCGGAGTTCCTCGCCGCCGCCCAGCTTCCGACATCGCCCGGATTCGTCGGATCCGGCAAGTTTCCGTCTAGATCCGGCCGCCCACCACCGAGATCCATCTATTCCCCAGCCTTCCCGCTGTCTTCGGCCCTCGCCGTCTGATACGTCTCCGTCGTATCTACTTTTCCAAACACTTTTGCCCTTGTTTTGGACTCTATCTTGTATGATTTGAATGGAACTAACCCGGACTGACGCTGTTTTCAACAGAATTACCATGGTGTTGTTTTATGTGCAGAAAACAAATATTCTCGGAATGACCCGAAACTTCACGGGAGGTCTTAGAAAAAAGAATAAAAAATCATCGCCAAATATGAAGACCATGGGGCCCACACCCTTTCCACGAGGGTGGGGGGCGCCCCCCTAGGGCGCGCCCCCTGCCCCATGGGCCCCCTGTTGACCCTCCGACGCCAAATCCAACTCTATATATTTGCTTTCAGAGAGAAAGAATCAGAGAGAAGAAATCATCGCGTTTTACGATACGGAGCCGCCGCCAAGCCCTAAAACCTCTCGGGAGGGCTGATCTGGAGTCCGTTCGGGGCTCCGGAGAGGGGGGTTCGTCGCCGTCGTCATCATCAACCATCCTCCATCACCAATTTCATGATGATCACCGCCGTGCGTGAGTAATTGCATCGTAGGCTTGCTGGACGGTGATGGGTTGGATGAGAGTTATCATATAATCGAGTTAGTTTTGTTAGGGTTTGATCCCCAGTATCCATTATGTTCTGAGATTGATGTTGCTACGACTTTGCTATGCTTAATGCTTGTCACTAGGGCCCGAGTGCCATGACTTCAGATCTGAACCTATTATGTTTTCATCAATATATGAGAGTTCTAGATCCTATCTTGCAAGTCTATAGTCACCTACTATGTGTTATGACCCGGCAACCCGAAGTGACAATAATCGGGACCACTCCCGGTGATGACCATAGTTTGAGGAGTTCATGTATTCACTATGTGCTAATGATTTGTTCCAGTTCTCTATTAAAAGGAGGCCTTAATATCCCTTAGTTTCCAATAGGACCCCACTGCCACGGGAGGGTAGGACAAAAGATGTCATGCAAGTTCTTTTCCATAAGCACATATGACTATATACGGAATACATGCCTACATTACATTGACGAACTGGAGCTAGTTCACCCTATGTTATGACTGTTACATGATGAACCGCATCCGGCATAATTATCCATCACTGATCCAGTGCCTACGAGTTTTCCATATACTGGTTTACGCTTATTTACTTTCTCGCTTTTACTATTACAATCACTACAAAATACCAAAAACATTACTTTTGCTGTCTTTACTTTTGTTGCCGCTACCGCCACTATCATATTACTTTGCTACTAAACACTTTGCTGTAGATACTAAGTTTCCAGGTGTGGTTGAATTGACAACTCAGCTGCTAATACTTGAGAATGTTCTTTGGCTCCCCTTGTGTCAAATCAATAAATTTGGGTTGAATACTCTACCCTCGAAAGCTGTTGCGATCCCCTATACTTGTGGGTTATCAAGACAAATTCCTGGCGCCGTTGCCGGGGAGCATAGCTCTATTCTTTGAGTCAGTTGGGATTTATATCTGCTGGACACTATGAAGAACCTGAGAGATCCAAAAATCAAGATCTATCCCTCAACTACGACGGGAGGTAAGGAACTGCCATCTAGCTCTGCACTTGATTCACCTTCTGTTATGAGTAAGTTTGCGACACCTACATATGCTTCTGCTATTCGTTCTGATATGTCACATGTTATTGATGATGCCACTTATGCTATGCATGATACTTATGATGAAACTGCTTCTATGCGTGATACTACTGTGCCACTTAGTGATTTTCTAGAAGAACAAATTGCTAGGGCTAGACAAAAAGAAATTATTGAATCTGAATACGATGATGATAGTGATGATGAAAATATGCCTGTTATTCCTGAGGGTTATTTATTTGATCAAGATGCTTCTTTAGCTATTTTAGCTTGCAGAGATAGATATGAGCTTAAGAGGTTATTAATTAAATGGAACAAAGAATCACTTAGAGATAAAATGAAACCCGATCCTGCTTTTGCTACTTCACCTATATGTGTTCCTGATAAAGATTATGAATTCTCTATTGATCCTGATATAGTTACTTTGGTTGAATCTAATCCGTTTTATGGCTATGAATCTGAAACTGTTGTGGCACATCTTACTAAGTTAAATGATATAGTTGCCCTGTTCACTAATAATGAGAGATCACGTTACCGCTATTTACTCAAAATATTTCCGTTCTCATTAAAGGGAGATGCTAAGATATGGTTTAATTCTCTTGATCCTGGTTGTCTGCGTAGTCCCGAGGATATGATTTATTACTTCTCTGCTAAATATTTCCCTGCTCATAAGAAACAAACTGCTTTGAGGGAAATATACAACTTTGTGCAAATTAAAGAAGAGAGTCTCCCACAAGCTTGGGGAGGCTTCTCAAGCTACTTAATGCTTTGCCTGATCATCCTCTTAAGAAACCTGAAATAATGGATATCTTTTATAATGGACTAACCGATACTTTCAGAGATTACCTGGATAGTTGTGCTGGTTCTCTTTTCAGGGAAACAACACCGGATGAAGCTGAAATTCTATTGAATAATATGTTGACAAATGAAAATATTTAGGCACCTGCTGAGCCAGCTCCTGAGCCGACTCCTGCTCCAATTACTGAGCCTATTCCTAAACCAACTCCGAAGAAGAGAGGTGTTCTATTTCTCAGTCCCGAAGATATGCAAGAGGCAAAGAAATTTATGAAAGAAAAAGGTATTAAAGCTGAAGACGTTAAGAATTTACCTCCTATTGAAGAAATACATGGTGTTAATTCATCGCCTGTTGAAGAAACATATGATCTTAATTATTTATTTATCGAAGAACCTCCTGATCTCGATATCCTGACACAGGTAGTAAAGGTAAATTCTCTCTATAGATATGATAAAGCTGAAGTCCCTCCTATTAAAATTGCTAGTCAGTGCTTGGATGAGTTTGATAACTTTATGTATAAGCAAGATGACTTCAATGCTTATTTTGGTAGACAATTAAAAGAAAATGCTTATATGATTAGACGCTTGGGTGATTATATGGCTGATATTAAAGGTGAACTTAAACTTATTAGCAAACATGCTTCTATGGTTACCACTCAAGTAGAACACGTACTTAAACCTCAAAAAGAAGTGCTTGATGAAATGAATAGTAAGAAAAATGATTATGCTGTTAGAGTGGCTACTAGAACTGGTAGAATGACTCAGGAACCTTTGTATCCTGAAGGCCACCCTAAGAGAATCGAGCAAGATTCTCAAAGAAATAATATTGATGTTCCTAGTTCTTCTAAAAAGAAGAAGAAGAAAAATGATAGAACTGTGCAAACTTCTAGTGAACCTATTGCTGAACCACCTGATAATCCAAATGATATATCTATGTCTGATGCCGAAACACAATCTGGTAATGAACATGAACCTAGTAAAAATATTAATGATGATGTTCATGATGATGCTCAACCTAGTAATGATAATGATGTAGAAATTGAACCTGCTGTTGATCTTGATAACCCACAATCAAAGAATCAACGTTATGATAAAAGAGACTTTGTTGCTAGGAAACATGGTAAAGAAAGGGAACCTTGGGTTCAGAAACCCATGCCTTTTCCTCCGAAACCATCCAAGAAAAAGGATGATGAGGATTTTGAGCGCTTTGCTGAAATGATTAGGCCTATCTTTTTGCGTATGAGATTAACTGATGTGCTCAAAACGAATCCTTATGCTAAATATATGAAAGATATCATTACTAATAAAAGAAAGATACCGGAAGCTGAGATTTCCACCATGCTTGCTAATTATACTTTTAAGGGTGGAATACCAAAGAAACTTGGAGACCCCGGAGTACCTACTATACCTTGCTCCATTAAAAGAAATTATATTAAAACTGCTTTATGTGATCTTGGAGCCGGTGTTAGTGTTATGCCTCTCTCTTTATATCATAGACTTGACTTGAATAAGTTGACACCTACTGAAATATCTTTGCAAATGGCTGATAAATCAACTGCTATACCTGTCGGTATTTGTGAGGATGTGCCTGTTGTGGTTGCAAACGTTACTATTTTAATGGACTTTGTTATACTTGATATTCCCGAGGATGATAGTATGTCTATTAGTCTTGGAAGACCTTTTCTTCATACTGCAGGGGCTGTTATTGATTGCAACAAAGGCAATGTCACTTTTCATGTTAATGGTAATGAGCACACGGTACACTTTCCGAGGAAACAACCTCAAGTTCATAGTACAAACTCTATTGGAAAATTCCATCGATTATATTTGGAGGTTTTGAATTTCCTATTCCTACTGTCAAAAAGAAATATGATATTCTTATTATTGGGGATGTGCATATCCCCATTGAGGTAACTTAGTGTTATTCGAAATTTCTCCGGTTTCATATTATCGGAATGAGTTTGTTAACAAGACTTGATCAACCTTGTTGGCGGATTCTTTTTGATGAGCATGAGATGGATGAAACTAGAAGCACAAACTTCTGTACCCTCTTTATATTTTTTGTTATTTATATTAAATAAAGTAAAAATAGTTTTTCTCTGTCTGTTTCCTGACTTATCCGTGCAATATAAAAATATCCTGAAAATAAAAGTCCTCAGAATGCCATGCCAATTTAATATGATTTTTCGGGAATATTTGAGGATTTACTGTGCAAAAATTACCCCAGGAGGAGCTGCCACCTGGCCACGAGGGTGGTGGGCGCGCCCCCCCTATAGGGCGCGCCCCCTGCCTCGTGGGCCCACGGTGGCCCTCCTCCACTTATCCCAGCACCCATCTTCTTCCTCTGTCTCACACAAACCCGAAAAACCAACTCAAGCACAAGTTCCAGCCACTTTTGCTGTGATTTTCGATCTCCTTGCTCAAAGCACCTCTCGCAAAACTGCTTGGGGAGATTGTTCCTTAGTATGTGACTCCTCCATTGGTCCAATTAGTTTTTGTTCTAGTGCTTTATTCTTTGCAAATTTGTTCTGCATAGGTGACTATGTTCTTGAGCCTGCATGTCAAATTTATATGGTTACAAGTAGTTCTAATGCTTGATATAGGCTCTAGGCACTTGTAGGAGTAGTTGCTATCAATATTGTTGAGTTTGGTTTACTTTTATTTTGAAGTTACTAAAAAATTTCAGAATTTTTCAGAGAAAAACAATATGTTTAGGAAGATGTTCCAAGGTGGTTCCTCTAAGAAGCAAGGACCCAGAATTGCTATGCGCGATGCTGACAAGGATCCACCAAGACACGCTCCAGTACGGCCCTGCGAATGGCCGTCGGAAAATTTTATGGACCGTGCGAGAATTAAAGAAGAATTCAAATCATATTTGCGCAATGCGGGTCTTGAGGATTTTGAGGCTAACAAATGCCCCCAGTATCATGATCTCACAAGTTCATTTGTGAGGAGGTTTGAGTATTCATCTTCGCGTAATTCTCCTTCCGTCATGTTTGATCTTTATGACAAATCTTATACCATGGACCTAGAGGATTTCACTTCTGCTTGCGAACTTCCATCATGGGGGCAGTATTAGGGATCCCCCTAAATCTGAATTTAGAAACTTTCTTGCTAGTATAACTGTGGGGGAATCCAGAGATATAACGCGGGCTACCATAGGGAGCATTCACTTTCCTGCTATACATTATTTTGCTCTTTTCATCAGTAGATGCATAAATGCTAAGGGTGAAGCATGTCACATGTGTGTCCCTGATCTCAGCATTCTTAGGAGTGCTGTGTTAGGAGACCAATCTTATCATATGGGAGCCATTGTAGCTCGTAGGTTGCATCATAATAGACATAATGGAGATTTCTTTGGAGGAATTTATGCAACCCGTTTAGCTAATTTTCTTGAGATAGATATTCATGAGGGTGATACAGAGTTGCCTCCTGCATATTTAGATTATGACTCTATGGTTTCGCACCAGTTTGTCGAGAGGTCTGAATCACCACTCTTATACCGCTTAATTTTTGATAAACGACGTGTTTTCCGTATTACTCTCCCTGCTCCTGCCTTCTTTGATTCACAGGCAAAAGGAAGATGTGTTATTACCAGGGAGGAGGCAGAAGAGTACGAGAGGAGAGCGGAGGCAGCCCGACTCCACGCTGCAGCTCAGCAGGCGATGAACGCTGCACATCAGTATGATCCCAACTATTCCTCCTCATCACAGTACGACCCCAACAACTATTATTATGGATATCCGCCAGGTCAGCCGTGGCCATAGACCAACTTAGGCCAAATGCCTAAGCTTGGGGGAGTACGTATTTCTCACCGACATTACATTTATGTTCACACACACTCGTTGCTAGATATCGGTGCTCATACTTTTTCATTGTATCATCCATGCTAGTTTATTTTCTTTTTCCTGCTTTCTTCTTGTGTGCTTGTTAAACCTTAAGAAAAACCAAAAAAATTAGTAGTAGTTTATTTTTCTGCTGTAGTAGTAATAATTAAAAACAAAACCCAAAAATATTTCCCGTTCTTCTTTTGCTTGTTGAGAGCTTTCCCGTGTAAATAGTTTTATTTCTTTTCTTTTATTTGGGGGTCAGTAGGAGAAGACCATGATTAAATTGTTGAAGTGGCTCTTATATGCATTATTGTTGATTTAACCAAGAGCCCATATTGCCTTGTCTTGTCCTGTTTATTGAATGCTCGCAGATTCCAGCTTAGTCGAATGCACATGCACTCTTATTATTATTCACACCGTTCGGTCATGCAAGTGAAAGGCAATTATGATGATATATGATGGATTGACTGAGATGAGAAAAGCTGGTATGAACTCAACCTCTTTTGTTTTTGTAAATATGATGAGCCCGTCGTTCTTGATTCAGCGAATTATGAATAAACATGTTTGCAATGACAATTAGAGATCAGAGTTGCTTGTGCCATGCTTGATTAGCTATGAGTTATAATGATTTACCTGGTATGCCAACATGCTATTGAGATGATTATGATGTGGTATGATGGGGTGGTATCCTCCTTTGAATGATTCAAGTGACTTGACTTGGCACATGTTCACGCATGTAGTTGAAACAAAATCAACATAGCCTTCATGATATTTATGTTCATGGTGGATTATATCCTACTCATGCTTGCACCCAATGTTTATTAATTTTAATGCATGTACATGGCTGTTGTCGCTCTCTAGTTGGTCGCTTCCCAGTATTTTGCTAGCCTTCACTTGTACTAAGTGGGAATACTGCTTGTGCATCGAATTCCTTAAACCCCAAAGTTATTCCAGATGAGTCGACCATACCTTCCTATATGCGGTATCTACCTGCCGTTCCAAGTAAATTTGTATGTGCCAAACTCTAAACCTTCAAATAAAAATTTTGTTTTGTATGCTCGAATAGCTCATGTATCAACAAAGGATGTCCTTATCTTCCGTGTTAGGCGGGTTATTCTCAAGAGGAGTGGACTCCTCTCCTCACTCACGAGAAAATGGCTGGTCACCGGGATGCCCAGTCCCATACTTTATGCAAACTAAATCAAAATTAATTGCAAACAAAACTCCCCCTGGGACCTGATGTATGTTGGAGGCACTCGTTGTTTCGAGCAAGCCATGGATTGATGCCTGTTGGTGGAGGGGGAGTATAAACTTTACCATTCTGTTTGGGAACCACCTATAATGTGTGTAGCATGGAAGATATCGCCATCTCTTAGTTGTTACGTTGACAATGAAAGTATACCGCTCAAAATACAATTTATCTCTATTTCAAAACCGAGCTTTGGCACCTCTACAAATCCCTGCTTCCCTCTGCGAAGGGCC
Source organism: Triticum urartu (assembly GCF_003073215.2). Lineage (NCBI taxonomy): Eukaryota > Viridiplantae > Streptophyta > Magnoliopsida > Poales > Poaceae > Triticum > Triticum urartu. The sequence continues at coordinate 27,632,887 of NC_053025.1, forward strand.
TATCCATTTACTTTTATGTTGAGTCATCGCCCTCTTATTAGAAAGCACTAGCTGGAGAGCACAGCCGTCATTTGCATTCATCACTGTTAATTTATATTGGGTGTGACTATGATTGGATCTCTTTTACCATGAATTACAATGTCTAGTCAGTCCTTGATCTTTAAAGGTTCTCTGCATTTATGTTTTGCGGTCTCAGAAAGGGCTAGCGAGATACCATCTTGTTATATCATATTATGATTGTTTTTGAGAAAGTGTTGTCATCCAAGATTTATTATTATGACTTGCTAGTTGATTATGCTATTGATATGAGTAATGATGAGAACTGAGAATTATTGCAAATATGGTTAATTATGATTTATGCTAAAAACTTGAATGCTGGCTTGACATAGTTACAACAACAAGAGCAAACAGAGTTTGTAAAAGTTTTTCTTTATTTCTTTCAGTTTGTCAACTGAATTGCTTGAGGACAAGCAAGGGTTTAAGCTTGGGGGAGTTGATACGTCTCCGTCGAATCTACTTTTCCAAACACTTTTGCCTTTGTTTTGGACTCTATCTTATATGATTTGAATGGAACTAACCCGGACTGACGCTATTTTTAACAGAATTACCATGGTGTTGTTTTATGTGCAGAAAACAAATATTCTCGGAATGACCTGAAACTTCACGGGAGGTCTTAGAAAAAACAATAAAAAATCCTCGCCAAAAATGAAAACCAAGGGGCCCACACCCTTTCCACGAGGGTGGGGGGCGCCCCCCCTAGGGCGCGCCCCCTACCTCGTGGGCCCCCTGTTAACCCTCCGACGCCCACTCCAACTCTATATATTTGCTTTCGGAGAGAAAAAAATCAGAGAGAAGAAATCATCGCGTTTTACGATATGGATCCGCCACCAAGCCCTAAAACCTCTCGGGAGGGCTGATCTGGAGTCCGTTCGGGGCTCCGGAGAGGGGGATTCGTCGCCGTCGTCATCATCAACCATCCTCCATCACCAATTTCATGATGCTCACCGCCGTGCGTGAGTAATTGCATCGTAGGCTTGCTGGACGGTGATGGGTTGGATGAGATTTATCATGTAATCGAGTTAGTTTTGTTACGGTTTGATCCCTAGTATCCATTATGTTCTGAGATTGATGTTGCTATGACTTTGCTATGCTTAATGCTTGTCACTAGGGCCCGAGTGCCATGATTTCAGATCTGAACCTATTATGTTTTCATCAATATATGAGAGTTCTAGATCCTATCTTGCAAGTCTATAGTCACCTACTATGTGTTATGATCCGGCAACCCCGAAGTGACAATAATCGGGACCACTCCCGGTGATGACCATAGTTTGAGGAGTTTATGTATTCACTATGTGCTAATGCTTTGTTCCGGTTCTCTATTAAAAGGAGGCCTTAATATCCCTTAATTTCCAATAGGACCCCGCTGCCACGGGAGGGTAGGGCAAAATATGGCATGCAAGTTCTTTTCCATAAGCACGTATGACTATATACGGAATACATGCCTACATTACATTGACGAATTGGAGCTAGTTCTATGTCACCCTATGTTATGACTGTTACATGATGAACAGCATCCGGCATAATTATCCATCACTGATCCGGTGCCTACGAGTTTTCCATATACTGGTTTATGCTTATTTACTTTCCCGCTTTTACTGTTACAATCACTACAAAATACCAAAAACATTACTTTTGTTGTCTTTACTTTTGTTGCCTCTACCGCCACTATCATATTACTTTGCTACTAAACACTTTGCTGTAGATACTAAGTTTCCAGGTGTGGTTGAATTGACAACTCAGCTGCTAATACTTGAGAATATTCTTTGGCTCCCCTTCTGTCGAATCAATAAATTTGGGTTGAATACTCTACCCTCGAAAGCTGTTGCGATCCCCTATACTTGTGGGTTATCACCGTTGCCGGAGAGCCATCCGCCGCCGTCCTGTTTTCCTGCCATGGTCGGACACGCGGTGGACGTCACCTCTGCGTCGTCGGTTGCGCATGGGCCGGCCTCCTCTCCAGCCTCCTGGGCCGCAAGCATGCACGACGCCCAGATCTGCGCCGTTTGGGCCTCCTCCTCTCTAGCTGGGTGATAACCCACAAGTATAGGGGATCGCAACAGCTTTCGAGGGTAGAGTATTCAACCCAAATTTATTGATTCGACACAAGGGAAGCCAAAGAATATTCTCAAGTATTAGCAGCTGAGTTGTTAATTCAACCACACCTGGAAACTTAGTATCTGCAGCAGAGTGTTTAGTAGCAAAGTAATACGATAGTGGTGGTAACGGTAACAAAAGAGTAATGAAAGCAAAGTAATATTTTTGGTATTATGTAGTGATTGTAACAATAGCAACGGGAAAGTAAATAAGCGTAAACCAGTATATGGAAAGCTCGTAGGCATCGGATTAGTGATGGATAATTATGCCAGATGTGGTTCATCATGTAACAGTCATAACATAGGGTGACACAGAACTAGCTCCAATTCATCAATGTAATGTAGGCATGTATTCCGAATATAGTCATACGTGCTTATGGAAAAGAACTTGCATGACATCTTTTGTCCTACCCTCCCGTGGCAGCGGGGTCCTAATGGAAACTAAGGGATATTAAGGCCTCCTTTTAATAGAGAACCGGAACAAAGTATTAGCACATAGTGAATACATGAACTCCTCAAACTACGGTCATCACCGGTGAGTATCCCGATTATTGTCACTTCGGGGTTAACGGATCATAACACATAATAGGTGACTATAGACTTGCAAGATAGGATCAAGAACTCTCATATGTTGATGAAAACATAATAGGTTCAGATCTGAAATCATGGCACTCGGGCCCTAGTGACAAGCCTTAAGCATAGCAAAGTCATAGCAACATCAATCTCAGAACATAGTGGATACTTGATACGTCTCCAACCTATCTATAATTTTTGATTGCTCCATGCTATATTATCTACTGTTTTAGACATTATTGGGCTTTATTTTCCACTTTTATATTATTTTTGGGACTAACCTATTAACCGGAGGCCCAGCCCAGAATTGTTGTTTTTTTGCCTGTTTTAGGGTTTCGAAGAAAAGGAATATCAAACGTAGTCCAAACGGAATGAAAGCTTCGAAAACGTGATTTTCTCATCAGATAAGATCCAGGAGACTTGGACCCTCTGTCAAGAAAGCCATGAGGTGGTCACGAGGGTAGAGGGCGCCCCCCCTAGGGCGCGCCCCCTGCCTCGTGGGCCCCTTGAAGCTCCACCGACGTACTTCTTCTTCCTATATATATCCACGTACCCCCAAACGATCGGGGACGGAGCCAAAAACCTAATTCCACCGCCGCAACTTTCTGTATCCATGAGATCCCATCTTGGGGCCTGTTCCGGAGCTCCGCCGGAGGGGGAATCGATCACGGAGGGCTTCTACATCATCAACCAAGCCCCTCTGATGAAGTGTGAGTAGTTTACTTCAGACCTACGGGTCCATAGCTAGTAGCTAGATGGCTTCTTCTCTCTTTTTGGATCTCAATACAATGTTCTCCCCCTCTCTCGTGGAGATCTATTCGATGTAATCTTCTTTTTGCGGTGTGTTTGTTGAGACTGATGAATTGTGGGTTTATGATCCAGTCTATCTATGAATAATATTTAAATCTTCTCTGAATTCTTTTATGTATGATTGGTTATCTTTGCAAGTCTCTTCGAATTATCACTTTGGTTTGGCCTACTAGATTGGTTTTTCTTGCCATGGGAGAAGTGCTTAGCTTTGGGTTCAATCTTGCGGTGTCCTTTCCCAGTGACACAAGGGGCAGCAAGGCACGTATTGTATTGTTGCCATCGAGGATAACAAGATGGGGTTTTTATTATATTGCATGAAACTATCCCTCTACATCATGTCATCTTGCTTAAGGCGTTACTCTATTTTTAACTTAATACTCTAGATGCATGTTGGATAGCGGTTGATGAGTGGAGTAATAGTAGTAGATGCAGACTCATTTCGGTCTACTTGTCTCGGACGTGATGCCTATATACATGATCATACCTAGATATTCTCATAACTATGCTCAATTCTGTCAATTGCTCAACAGTAATTTGTTCACCCACCGTAGAATACTTATGCTCTTGAGAGAAGCCACTAGTGAAACCTATGGCCCCCGGGTCTCTTTCTCATCATATCAATCTCCACCACTTTATTATTGCTTTGCTTTTACTTTTTACTTTGCATCTCTATACCAAAAATACAAAAAAAAATATTTATCATCTCTATCAGATCTCACTTTCGTAAGTGACCGTGAAGGGATTGACAACCCCTAAGCGCGTTGGTTGCATTGAGCTATTGTTTTTGTGTAGGTACGAGGGACTCGAGCGTAGCCTCCTACTGGATTGATACCTTGGTTCTCAAAAACTGAGGGAAATACTTATGCTACTTTGCTGCATCATCCCTTCCTCTTCGGGGAAATCCAACGCAGTGCTCAAGAGGTAGCAATACTAGGGATAAAACCCTAACAAAAACTAACTCGATTACATGGTAAATCTCATCCAACCCATCACCGTCCATCAAGCCTACGATGGAATTACTCACGCACGACGGTGAGCATCATGAAATTGGTGATGGAGGATGGTTGATGACGACGACGACGAATCCCCCTCTCCGGAGCCCCGAACGGACTCCAGATCAGCCCTCCCGAGAGGTTTTAGGGCTTGGCGGTGGCTCCGTATCATAAAATGCGATGAAATCTTCTCTCCTATTTTTTTTCTCCCCGAAAGCAGATATATAGAGTTGGAGTTGGAGTCGGGAGGTCTCCAGGGGGCCCATGAGGTAGGGGGCGTGCCCTAGGGGGGGTGCGCCCCCCACCCTCGTGGACAGGGTGTGAGCCCCCTGGTCTTCATCTTTGGCGAGGATTTTTTATTATTTATTGTAAGATATTTCGTGGAGTTTCCGGTCATTCCAAGAACTTTTGTTTTCTGCACATAAAACAACATCATGGCAATTCTGCTGAAACGGGGGCGTATCAACTCCCCCAAGCTTAAACCCTTGCTTGTCCTCAAGCAATTCAGTTGACAAACTGAAAGAAATAAAGAAAAACTTTTACAAACTCTGTTTGCTCTTGTTGTTATAAATATGTCAAGCTAGCATTCAAGTTTTCAGCAAAGATTATAACTAACCGCATTCGCAATAATTCTCAGGTCTCATGATTACCCATATCAATAGCATAATCAACGAGCAAGCCATAATAATAAATCTCGGATGACAACACTTTCTCAAAACAATCATAATATGATATAACAAGATGGTATCTCGCTAGCATTTCTGAGACCGCAGAACATAAATGCAGAGAACCTTTAAAGATCAAGGACTGTCTAGACATTGTAATTCATGGTAAAAGAGATCCAATCATAGTCACACCCAATATAAATTAACAGTGATGAATGCAAATGACAGTTGCGCTCTCCAGCTAGTGCTTTTAATAAGAGGGTGATGACTCAACATAAAAGTAAATAGATAGGCCCTTCGCAGAGGGAAGCAGGGATTTGTAGAGGTGCCAGAGCTCGGTTTTGAAATAGAGGTGAATAATATTTTGAGCGGTATACTTTCATTGTCAACATAACAACCAAGAGATGGCGATATCTTCCATGCTACACACATTATAGGCGGTTCCCAAACAGAATGGTAAAGTTTATACTCGCCCTCCACCAACAAACATCAATCCATGGCTTGCTCGAAACAACGAGTGCCTCCAACTAACAACAGTCCCGGGGGGAGTTTTGTTTTGCAATTATTTTGATTTAGTTTGCATAAAGCATGGCACTGGGCATCCCAGTGACCAGCCATTTTCTCGTGAGTGACGAGCGGAGTCCACTCCTCTTGAGAATAACCCTCCTAGCATGGAAGATACAGACAGCCCTAGTTGATACGTGAGCTATTCGAGCATACAAAACAGGATGATTATTTGAAGGTTTAGAGTTTGGCACATACAAATTTACTTGGAACGGCAGGTAGATACCGCATATAGGAAGGTATAGTGGACTCATCTGGAATAACTTTGGGGTTTAAGGGATTGGATGCACAAGCAGTATTCCCGCTTAGTACAGGTGAAGGTTAGCAAAAGATTGGAAAGCGACCAACTAGAGAGCGACAACAGCCATGTACATGCATTAAAATTAATAAACATTGGATGCAAGCATGAGTAGGATATAATCCACCATGAACATAAATATCGTGAAGGCTATGTTGATTTGTTTCAACTACATGCATGAACATGTGCCAAGTCAAGTCACTTAAATCATTCAAAGGAGGATACCACCCCATCATACCACATCATAACCATCTCAATAGCATGTTGGCACGCAAGGTAAACCATTATAACTCATAGCTAATCAAGCATGGCACAAGCAACTATGATCTCTAATTGTCATTGCGAACATGTCTATTCATAACAAGCTGAATCAAGAATGATGAACTCATCATATTTACAACAACAAAAGAGGTCGAGTTCATACCAGCTTTTCTCATCTCAGTCAGTCCATCATATATCATCATAATTGCCTTTCACTTGCACGACCGAACGATGTGAATAATAATAAAAGTGCACGTGCATTGGACTAAGCTAGAATCTGCGAGCATTCAATAAACAGGAGAAGACAAAGCAATATGGGCTCTTGGTTAAATCAACAATAAAGCATATAAGAGCCACTTCAACAATTTAATCATGGTCTTCTCCTACTGACCCCCAAAGAAAAGAAAAGAAATAAAACTATTTACACGGGAAAGCTCCCAACAAGCAAAAGAAGAACAGGAAATCTTTTTGAGTTTTCTTTTTAATTATTACTACAAGCATGGAAATTAAACTGATTAAAAGCTACAACTAATTTTTTTGGTTTTTCTTAAGGTTTATTAAACACACAAGAAGAAAGCATAAAAGGAAATAAACTAGCATGGATGATACAATGAAAAAGTATGAGCACCGACATCTAGCAATAAGTGTGTGAGCATAAATGTAATGTCAGTGAGAAATACGTACTCCCCCAAGCTTAGGCTTTTGGCCTAGGTTGGTTTATGGCCATGGCTGGCCTGGTGGATATCCATAATAATAGTTGGGGTCGTACTGCGATGCAGCGGCTATCGCCTGCTGAGCTGCAGCGTGGCGACGAGCGGCCTCCGCTCTCCTCTCGTACTCATCTACCTCCTCTCTGGTAATGGTATATCTTCCTCTTGCGTGATAATCAAAGAAGGCAGGAGTAGGAAGAGTAATATGGACAGCATGGCGTTTGTCAAAGATTAGTCGATACTGGAGAGGCGATTCATTCCTCTCGACAAACTAGCGGTGAACCATAGCATTAAAATCTAGATAAGCAGGAGGTAATTCAATATCATCTTCGCGTATGGCTACACCAAGAAAATTAGTTAAGCGGGTTGCATAAATTCCACCAAAGAAATCTCCATTAAGTCTATTAAGATGCAACCTACGTGCAACAATGGCTCCCAAATTATATGATTTGTCTCCTAACATAGCACTCCTAAGAATACCGAGGTCAGGGACACACACGTTACATGCCTCATCTTTACCATTTATGCATCTACCTATGAAGAGAGAAAAATAATGTATAGCAGGAATGTGGATGCTCCCTATGGTAGCTTGTGTAATATCTCTAGATTCTCCCACAGTTATATTAGTAAGAAAATCTCTAAATTCAGATTTACGAGGATCCCTTATACTACCCCATTGTGGAAGTTTGCATGCAGTGGTAAAATCCTCTGAGTCCATGGTATAAGATTTATCATAAAGATCAAACATGACAGTTGGAGAATTACGTGAAGTGGAAAATTCAAACCTCCTCACAAAGGAACTAGTGAGGTTATGATACTGACTGCACTTCTCTTCCTCGAAGCTCACAAGATCAGCGTTATGCAAATATGCGTTGAATTCTTCTTTTATTCCTGCTCGATCCATAAAATTTTCAGAAGGCCACTCACAAGGACGCACTGGAGCGTCTCTTGATGGCTCTTCGTCAGCATCACGCATTGCAAGCCTGGGTCCTTGCTTCTTTGAAGAACCACCTTGGAACATCTTCCTAAGCATTTTTCTTCCTCTGAAAAATTCTGAAATTTTTTAGTAACTTCAAAATAAAAGTAAACCAAACTCAATAATATTGATAGCAACCACTCCTACAAGTGCCTAGAGCCTATATCATGCATCAAAACTACTTTTGACCATATAAATTTGACATGCAAGCTCAAGAATAGGGTCACCTAAGCAGCAAAAATTTGCAATGAATAAAGCACTAGAACAAAAACTAATTGGACCAATGGAGGAGTCACATACCAAGGAACAATCTCCCCAAGCAGTTTTGTGAGAGGTGCTTTGAGCAAGGAGATCGAAAATGGCAGCAAAGAGGGCTGGAACTCGTGCTTGAGTTGGTTTTTCGTGTTTGTGGGAGGAAGAAGAAGAGGATGGGTGCAGGAATAAGTGGAGGAGGGCCACCATGGGCCCACGAGGTAGGGGGCGCGCCCTCCACCCTCGTGGCAAGGTGGTTGGCCCCCCTCGTGTGTTCTTTGTTCCATAAATCCTCAAATATTCTAGAAAAAATCATATTTAATTTTCAGGGCATTTGGAGAACTTTTATTTTCGAGGTATTTTTATATTGCATGGATAATCAGATAACAGACAGAAAATTATTTATTTTTACTTTATTTCAACTAAATAACAGAAAGTATAGAGAGGGTACAGAAGGTTGTGCTTCTAGTTTCATCCATCTCATGCTCATCAAAAGGAATCCACTAACAAGGTTGATCAAGTCTTGTTAATGAGCTCATTCCGAATAACATGGAACCGAAGAAACTTTGAATAACACTATGCTACCTCAACGGAGATATGCACATCCCCAATAATAAGAATATCATATTTCTTCTTGACAGTAGGAAGAGGAAATTCAAAACCTCCAAATATAATCGATGGAATTTTTCCAATAGAGTTGATACTATGAACTTGAGGTTGTTTCCTCGGAAAGTGTACCGTATGCTCATTACCATTAACATGAAAAGTGACATTGCCTTTGTTGCAATCAATAACAGCCCCTGAAGTATTAAGAAAAGGTCTTCCAAGAATAATAGACATACTATCGTCCTCGGGAATATCAAGAATAACAAAGTCCGTTAAAATAGTAACGTTTGCAACCACAACAGGCACATCCTCACAAATGCCGACAGGTATAGCAGTCGATTTATCAGCCATTTGCAAATATATTTCAGTAGGTGTCAACTTATTCAAGTCAAGTCTACAATATAAAGAGAGAGGCATAACACTAACACCGGCTCCAAGATCACATAAAGCAGTTTTAACATAGTTTCTTTTAATTGAGCATGGTATAGTAGGTACTCCTGGATCTCCAAGTTTCTTTGGTATTCCACCCTTAAAAGTATAATTAGCAAGCATGGTGGAAATTTCAACTTCTGGTATCTTTCTTTTATTTGTAACAATATCTTTCATGTACTTAGCATAAGGATTCATTTTGAGCATATCAGTCAATCGCATACGCAAAAACATAGGTCTAATCATTTCAGAAAAGCGCTCAAAATCCTCATCATCCTTTTTCTTGGATGGTTTGGGAGGAAAAGGCATGGGTTTCTGAACCCAAGGTTCTCTTTCTTTACCATGTTTCCTAGCAACAAAGTCTTTCTTATCATAACGTTGATTCTTTGATTGTGGGTTATCAAGATCAACAGCAGGTTCAATTTCTACATCATTATCATTACTAGGTTGAGTATTATTATGAACATCATCATTAACATTTTCATTAGGTTCATGTTCATTGCCTGATTGTGTTTCAGCATCATACATAGAGATATCATTTGGATTATCAGGTGGTTCAGCAATAGGTTCACTAGAAGTTTGCACAGTTCTATCATTTTTATTTTTCTTCTTTTTAGAAGAACTAGGTGCATCAATATTATTTCTCTGGGAATCTTGCTCAATTCTCTTCGGGTGGCCTTCAGGATACAAAGGTTCCTGAGTCATTCTACCAGTTCTAGTATCCACTTTAACAGCATAATTATTTTTCTTACTATTCATCTCATTGAGCAATTCCTTTTGAGCTTTAAGTACTTGTTCTACTTGAGTGGTAACCATAGAAGCATGTTTGCTAACAAGTTTAAGTTCACCTCTAATATTAGCCATATAATCACCCAAGTATTTAATCATACCAGCATCTTGTTTTAATTGTCTACCAAAATAAGCATTGAAGACTTCTTGCTTAAACATAAAATTATCAAACTCATCCAAGCACTGACTAGCAAATTTAGTAGTAGGGATTTCAGCTTTATCATATCTATAGAGAGAATTTACCTTTCCTACCTGTGTCGGGTTATCGGGGTCAGGAGGTTCTTCAATAAATAAAGGATTAAGATCATATGTTTCTTCGACAGGCGGTAAATAAGACCATGTATTTCTTCAATAGGAGGTAGATTCTTAACATCTTCAGCTTTAATACCTTTTTCTTTCATAGATTTATTTGCCTCTTGCATATCTTCGGGACTGAGAAATAGAACACCTCTCTTCTTCGGAGTTGGTTTAGGAATAGGATCATTAATTGGAGCAGGAGCTGGCTCAGGAGGTGCCCAATTATTTTCATTTGTCAACATATTGTTCAATAAGATTTCAGCTTCATCTGGTGTTCTTTCCCTGAAAAGAGAACCAGCACAACTATCCAGGTAATCTCTGGAAGCATCGGTTAGTCCATTATAAAAGATATCAAGTATTTCATTTTTCTTAAGAGGATGATCAGGCAAAGCATTAAGTAACTTGAGAAGCCTCCCCCAAGCTTGTGGAATACTCTCTTCTTTAATTTGCACAAAGTTGTATATTTCCTTTAAAGCAGCTTGTTTCTTATTAGCAGGGAAATATTTAGTAGAGAAGTAGAAAATCATATCCTGGGGGCTACGCACACAACCAGGATCAAGAGAATTAAACCATATTTTAGCATCAGCCTTTAATGAGAACGGAAATATTTTAAGGATATAAAAGTAGCGAGATCTCTCATCATTAGTGAACAGGGTGTCTATATCATTTAATTTAGTAAGATGTGCCACAACAGTTTCAGATTCATAGCCATGAAAAGGATCAGATTCAACCAAAGTAATTATATCAGGATCAACAAAGAATTCATAATCCTTATCAGTAACACAAATAGGTGAAGTAGCAAAAGCAAGGTCAGGTTTCATCCTAGCATTTAGAGATTGCTTATTCCGTTTAGCTAATAACCTTTTGAGTTCATATCTATCTTTGCAAGCTAAAATAGCTAAAGAAGCTTCTCGATCAAATAAAAAACCCTCAGGAATAACAAGTGATTCTTCATCATCACTTTCATCATCATAATCAAATTCAATATTTTCAATCTCTCTAGCCCTAGCAAGTTGTTCCTCGAGAAAATCACCAAGTGGCACAGTAGTATCAAGCATAGAAGTAGTTTCATCATAAGTATCATGTATAGCAGAAGTAGCATCATCAATAACATGCGACATATCAGAACGAATAGCAGAAGCAGGTTTAGGTGTTGCAAGCTTACTCATAACAGAAGGTGAATCAAGTGCAGAGCTAGATGGCAGTTCCTTACCTCCCCTCGTAGTTGAGGGATAAATTGTTGTCTTAGTGTCTTTCAAATTCTTCATAGTGTCCAGCAGATATAAATCCCAAGTGACTCAAAGAATAGAGCTATGCTCCCCGGCAACGGCGCCAGAAATTAGTCTAGATAACCCACAAGTATAGGGGATCGCAACAGCTTTCGAGGGTAGAGTATTCAACCCAAATTTATTGATTCGACACAAGGGGAGCCAAAGAATATTCTCAAGTATTAGCAGGTGAGTTGTCAATTCAACCACACCTGGAAACTTAGTATCTGCAGCAGAGTGTTTAGTAGCAAAGTAATACAATAGTGGTGGTAACGGTAACAAAATAGTAAGGAAAGCAAAGTAATATTTTTGGTATTATGTAGTGGTTGTAACAATAACAACGGGAAAGTAAATAAGCGTAAACCAGTATATGGAAAGCTCGTAGGCATCGGATCAGTGATGGATAATTATGCCGGATGTGGTTCATCATGTAATAGTCATAACATAGGGTGACACAGAACTAGCTCCAATTCATCAATGTAATGTAGGCATGTATTCCGAATATAGTCATACGTGCTTATGGAAAAGAACTTGCATGACATCTTTTGTCCTACCCTCCCGTGGCAGCGGGGTCCTAATGGAAACTAAGGGATATTAAGGCCTCCTTTTAATAGAGAACCGGAACAAAGTATTAGCACATAGTGAATACATGAACTCCTCAAACTACGGTCATCACCGGTGAGTATCCCGATTATTGTCACTTCGGGGTTAACGGATCATAACACATAATAGGTGACTATAGACTTGCAAGATAGGATCAAGAACTCTCATATATTGATGAAAACATAATAGGTTCAGATCTAAAATCATGGCACTCTCGGGCCTAGTGACAAGCAATTAAGCATAGCAAAGTCCATAGCAAACCATCAATCTCAGAACATAGTGGATACTAGGGATCAACCCCTAACAAAATAACTTCGATTACATGGTAAATCTCATCCAACCCCATCACCGTCCAGCAAGCCTATGCTGGAATTTCTCACGCACGGCGGTGAGCATCATGGAATTGGTGATGGGGGATGGTTGATGACGACGACGGCGACGAATCCCCCTCTCCGGAGCCCCGAACGGACCCCAGAACCAGCCCTCCCGAGAGGTTTTAGGGCTTGGCGGCGGCTCCGTATCGTAAAATGTGATGAAATCTTCTCTCCTGTTTTTCTCCCCGAAAGCAGATATATAGAGTTGGAGTCGGGAGGTCTCCAGGGGGCCCACAAGGTAGGGGGCGCGCCCTAGGGGGGCACTCCCACCCTCGTGGACAGGGTGTGGGCCCCCTGGTCTTCATCTTTGGCGAGGATTTTTTATTATTTATTGTAAGATATTCCATGGAGTTTCAGGTCATTCTGAGAACTTTTGTTTTCTGCACATAAAACAACATCATGGCAATTCTGGTGAAAACAGCGTTAGTCCGGGTTAGTTCCATTCAAATCATACAAGTTAGAGTCGAAAACAAGGGCAAAAGTGTTTGGAAAAGTAGATACGACGGAGACGTATCACTGGGCTTGGCCCATGGGTGAGCTCCCCACAACCCCTCATGTTCAGCCCAGCGATGCAACAGTTGCAGCCCGTGTCATGTTTTTTTAGTTCTGCGTTTTAGCTATTTTCCAGGAGTTTGACAGTTTTGCAGTATAGTCCCTAAACTTCATGCATATCATATGTCACAAACTGTGCATCGGATTAAAATAATTCATATATGAAAAATTCTTAGAATTATGTGTAGATTAATAATATGCCACTTTTATCCATGTTTATAATGTTTAAAATGATGTTTATGTTTATTTTGCTTAATGCCTAGTTTGACATGGTGTACTTGCTTTGCATGTTTAACAACTCTAAAATATGGTTTAGGGCAGAACAGTTCCAAACCTAAAATATGCACATGAGGAGTTTCCGGACTTGCTGCTTGTTGTTCCGGCCTCATTTAAACTTGCCTAGATAGGTAGTTTTGTTATGCTTCACCTCTTGCCATGCTAATGAACATTTAATATTGTTGAGTACATAAACGGGAGAGAACTAAATAAGTCACGTGGTGTTTCGTCAATATGCAACTCGTTGCATATTGAGCTCCACTTAATTTGTAGGATTGCTTGTGCACTTTGCCATGCCATGCCTCTTTAAACCGGACATGCATCATACTTGGTTGTGCATCATGTCATGTTTATGCGATGGTTGTTTACTATGTTGTTTGCTTCTTTCCGGTGTTGCTTCTTCGGGTTAGTCCGATAACATCGCGTTTGTGAGGATCCGTTCGACTATGTCCGTTTGTCTTCTTCATGGACCCATTCTTCTTCCTTGCGGGATCTCGGGCAAGATGACCATACCCTCGAAATCACTTCTATCTTTGCTTGCTAGTTGCTCGCTCTATTGCTATGTCGCGATACCTACCACTTGCTATGGCATGCCTCCCATATTGCCATGTCAAGCCTCTAACCCACCTTCCTAGCAAACCATTGTTTGGCTAAGTTACCACTTTTGCTCAGCCCCTCTTATAGCGTTGTTAGTTGCAGGTGAAGTTGAAGTTTGTTCCATATTGGAACATGCATATGTTTGGGATATCACAATATCTCTTATTTAATTAATGCATATATATACTTGGTAAAGGGTGGAAGGCTCGGCCTTATGCCTGGTGTTTTGTTCCACTCTTGCCGCCCTAGTTTCCGTCATACCGGTGTTATGTTCCTTAATTTTGTGTTCCTTACACGGTTGGGTGTTATGGGGACCCCTTGATAGTTTGCTTTGATTAAAACTCCTCCAGCAAGGCCCAACCTTGGTTTTATATTTGCCTAACAACCTATTACCCTTCCCTTGGGTCGGCCAACCCAAGGGTCATCTTTATTTTAACCCCCCCGGGCCAGTGCTTGTCTAAGTGTTGGTCCGAACCAAGCTACCTGCGGGGCCACCTCGGGGAAACTTGAGGTTTGGTTTTACTCGTAGCTAGTCTCATCTGGTGTTTCCCTGAGAACGAGATACATGTGACTCCTATCGAGATTTTCGGCACATCGGGTGGATTTGCTGGTCTTGTTTTACCATTGTCGAAATGTCTTGTAACCGGGATTCCGAGCCTGATCGGGTCTTCCCGGGAGAAGGAATATCCTTCGTTGACTGTGAGAGCTTGTGATGGGCTAAGTTGGGACACCCCTGCAGGGATTGAACTTTCGAAAGCCGTGCCCGCGGTTATGGGCAGATGGGAATTTGTTAATGTCCGGATATAGAGAACTTGACACTTAACTTAATTAAAATGCATCAACCGCGTGTGTAGCCGTGATGGTCTCTTTCCGGTGGAGTCCGGGAAGTGAACACGGTTCTTGTGTTATGCTTGAACGTAAGTAGCTTTCAGGATCACTTCTTGATCATTTCTAGCTTCTCGACCGCTGCGTTGCTTCTCTTCTCGCTCTTATTTGCGTATGTTAGCCACCATATATGCTAGTGCTTGCTGTAGCTCCACCTCACTACCCTTTCCTACCCATAAGCTTAAATAGTCTTGATCTCGCGGGTGTGAGATTGATGAGTCCTCCTGACTCACAGATACTTCCAAACAGTTGCAGGTGCCGATGATACCAGTGCAGGTGACGCAACCCAGCTCATGTGGGAGCTCGATGAAGATCTTGATCGTTGTTTTTTTCGTTTCCTGTTGATCAGAAGTGGGGCCCAGTTGGGACGATCGGGGATCTAGCATTTTGGTTTGTCTTCTTTTAATTTGGTTCCGTAGTCGGACCTTGATTTTATTTTGGATGATGTATGTTTAACTTATATTTGTGTGAAGTGGTGATTGTAAGCCAACTCTCTATCCCTTTCTTATTCAGTACATGGGATGTGTAAAGATTACCCCTCTTGCGACGGACCTACCATGAGGCTATGCCTCTAAGTCGTGCCCCGACACGTGGGAGATATAGCCGCATTGTGGGTGTTACAAGTTGGTAATCATAGCCTTCCCCGACTTAGGAGCCCCCTGCTTAATCGAATCGCTGATGTTGTTGAGTCTAGAACAAAATGTTTTGAGTCTTAGGATTATATATATCATAGATTTTTGACTCCTCAGTCCCTTCATCGCACTGGTGAGGCCTCATAACGTAGAGTTTTAACTCTTCTCTCCTCAAATTTCACAAAAAAATTGTATCACGCGGTTATCTTGGAATCGTTCCGATGGTTTTGTGACGAGAACATTGTTCTTGGTGCCTCCTGATATTTAGGGGTTGTGGCAGTGTCCCGGGGAGTTGAGCTCTGAGGTGTTGTCGTCACAATTTTATCGTTGTAGTTCTGGAATACCTGAGTTCACCGACATCGAAAATCTCTTTTATGTAGTTGTTGGTGAGATAACCTCGATGCCACCCAGTACTGGGGCGGGAGTTCGGGAGTATTGCCATAACTCGTATAACGGATGCTTTTCGAAGGTTGAGGTACGCGATTTCCGAAGGTTTCTTGGTTATGTGTTGAAGGATGGATACAGCTGGATGTAGGTATTGTTAGTTTGGGTGAGATATTATGCTTCCCCTGTATCCCCAACACCTGATTGCATAACCAGAAAGTTTCTGGAGTTTATAAGTGGGAATTCAAGTATCACGTAGGATATCCTTCCAATAGACACATGATATGATATGGGATCTATCATATGTTTGTTCCGGCTTATTCTGCAAGCCAATCTTTGTTTTGTTTTGAGTTGTGGTATTCGAGTTGCTTCAAAGTCAAATGTTGATTCCATACCTTTTCCAAGCGGTGTTCTCATATTTCTATGTGAATACTAATATTTTCGATCATCGAGATGGTCATATTAATTCTTTTCCAACCAGCGTGCTTCTCTTCGAGATGATCCCATCATTCTCTCCATCCGTAAGATCAATTATCATTTATTCTCAATGGTGTTTGTTTCATCCGCCCCAAGTTGTCTTTGTTTTTTCCCGCCCTCCCACCCTTTCCTACAAGGACTCGGATTTCTTAATCAACTATCCATCTTATTGATGGGTAGTCTCTCCATTCTTTTCTTTCAATGTTTTATCTGTCATTTCTCATTAAGATTCTCTACAAGTTTATCATTCTTCATTCTTTTTCTTCTCCGGTGGATTCAATTCAAGCTTTCGGTGTTGATCATATTCTTTTCGTTATTTCAAATGTTTTCTCATGCCGGTGCACACCCCTAATCATTCGCCTCTCGCTATTCATTTGTTCCAGAGTGGTGAAGATATCTCAAAAGATTCAAATTTCCATTCTCAATTCGCTAAAGTTCTTTTGAGGATGTTATCTCATTCAAGTCATTTAATTCAACCGGTGCAATCTCTCTTTTAAATCTCTTAAATGGTGTTTCTTTTGAGTGGTCCCTAACCCACAGGTCTTTCCCAGGATCTTACCTGACTCTTCTAATTTTCCCGGAGCTATCCTCAGATTTTCTCAAAGTTTGACGTAACATTGAGTTATCATCACCCAAATGTCTTTCTCCAAGATCTTTCAAATTCTTTCTCCAAGATTGTCATTTTTAAAGTAGACTTTGAGAAAGCATTTGACAAAATCAACTATGGGGCCATTCTTTTCATGCTCAAGCACTTGGGATTTGGAGAGAAATGGATTAGATGGATCAATAACATCTTACAGACTGCCTCTGCTTCTGTAATCTTAAATGGTATTCCTGGGAAAAAATCAATTGTAAATGTGGAGTAAGACAAGGGGACCCTCTCTCCTCTCTTTTATTTGTTATTGCTGCTGAATTACTTCAGATCCTGATTAACCAAGCCTGGCACAATGGCCACATCAATACTCCCATTGAGCAACCTGCTTCCATGTCATATCCTATTGTTCAATATGCTGATGACACCTTAATTATTATGCCAGCTAAGCATCATAAGACCTTACATGTCATGGAAACTCTTAAGATCTTCTCTGATTTCACTGGGCTTCAGGTGAATTTCCACAAATCTTCCCTTGTGCCCATTAACATATCTGATGAAAAAGCCACTCAGCTTGCTAATATTTTGGGCTGTAAAAAAGAAAGCATGCCATTCACCTACCTGGGCTTGCCAATGGGGTCCACCAGACCAAAAGTAGAGGAATTCATGCCAATGGTTTCTAGACTTGAGAGAAGGCTATCTGGAATTGCAACAATGATGTCATATCCAGGTAGGCTCACCCACCTAAAGGCCATTGTCATAGCTCTACCTATATTTGCTATGTGTTGTATCAGAGTTCCTCTCACTATCCTGGATCATTTTGAAAAATCTGGAAGAAGTTTTCTCTCGTATGGTAAGGACATCAATAAATTTGGCAAATGCCTTGTTAAGTGGGAGCAAGTTTGTTTACCCAAGGATGCTGGTGGTCTTGGTGTTCTAGATCTTAGAGCACACAACAAAGCTTTGCTAACCAAATTCTTGCACAAGTTTTTCAATAAACAGGATATCCCATGGGTGCAACTAATTTGGAGCAAATACTATGGAAATGGAGACTTACCTCAATTCCCAACTAGGATAGGATCTTTCTGGTGGAGAGACTGTTGCTCTATTCTTGACAAATACAAGAGCCTCACAACCTGTTCTGCTGGTATTGGTGACACCATTTCTTTATGGCATGACAAATGGAATGATAATCCAATGAAAGACAGTTTTCCACACCTATATTCCTATGCCATAAATAAAGACATCTCTCTCCAGAAGGCTTGCACTAAAAATGAGAATGATTTCTATAGCATGTTCCATCTGCCTATGTCTTCAGTGGCTATCCAACAAAGCACTGAGCTAATAGCCCTCATTAATGGTATGATGAGTAACAGAGATCCTGACACATGGAAGTTTAAATGGGCATCTGGACACTACAATGCTAAGAAAGTCTACCTTGAGTACTTGGGATGCCCAGAGAAAGCTCCCAAGCCTTTCCAATGGATTTGGAAGTCTGGTTGCCTACCTAAGCAAAAATTCTTTTTCTGGCTTCTTCTTTTGGACAGGTTAAACACCAGAGATCTTCTCACCAGAAAAAGTTTTTACATTGAAAGCTCTGTCTGCGTATTATGTGATGATGAGCCTAATGAGTACATGAAACATCTTTTCTTTTCATGTGACTTCAGTTAAAAATTTTGGTTATCAATTGGTTTTCAATGGAACACTGATCTGAGCTACAATGAGATGCTTATTGAGGCAAGAAACAGAACTCAGATTCAGCCCTTTAAAGAATGCCTAATTGCCGGTTGTTGGACCATCTGGAAACATAGAAATGGCATCATCTTTGACAACAAAAGAAGGGATTTAAGCTACTGTATCTCCTGCTTCAAGGACCATTTTGGCACCATCATCAAAAGAGTCAGACCTAGTTTAAAGGAGGGAATGCAAAGCTCGTTGGATTATTTGTAATTTTCAGTTTATGTTGTCCTCTGTTGTAACCCATATGTACATAACTTCCCCCAAATATAAATGAAAATAGAGTTACAGTAGGGTTTTTACCCTACTATGTTTGCTCAAAAAAACAAATCATGGTGGTGTTTCTCGTCGCCATTCTCCCGTTTGTGAAGACCGAAGAAAAGTTTTCCCTCCAAATCTTATCCGTTCTCTCAGAGATGCGTAGTTCAAGCTCGATACCATCCTCTCATAATTGTTTTTGATTGTGGGATTTCTTTTCACCCATCCGGAGCAATTCACGAGTCTTTTCCATTTGATTCTCCAGAGTCCATCATCTCAGGATTATTCATTCCAGCTTTCAGCTCTCATTCTCCAAATCTTATCGGTGCATCTTTCAAATATTCTCTGATCAGCTCATGATCTCTTCGTTCTCATGTATCCAACCCCTCAAGTATATTCTTTCGTTCTCCAATTCTTCTCGGTGATTTGTGCCTTTGCTACTTTCATTTTGAATTCTTACGGTGGTTCGTTCAAGAGTTCTCTTCCGTTGTTATTGTATCAATTCATTTTTTTCAATCCTACCGGTGGTTCGTTGAAGACCTTCTCAAGTTTAAGCTATATCTCTTTTCACTCTTTTCAAGAAGAATAAGTAGTATGCCAAATCCGTTGCTTGTCATCAAGTTAAGTTGATGAAGGATAAACTTACAGTAGATCTTATTCTTGTTTTCTTTGAGATGACTAAATTCTTTTCTTCCGGAGTTCATTCTTGATATCAATTTGTCGGTGCTAAGTTGTTCATCTTCTTTTCGGAGTTCCAAGTTTTCTCGGTTATATCATTGCGAAGCTCCGTCTAAATCATTGCAAGGAGTCACCTTGTGTTTTCAACTTCTCTTTCCTTTCGTTTCATCATTCTTTTGTTACCGGAGTTCTTCATGGAGGCTCAACATGGTGGTTCGTCAAGGTTTGCTTTCATTCTTCAATTGTTCTTCAAGATTTCTCTCGAAGTTAAGATCCACCAAGCTATGCTCTCAAATAAACATGATGCTCAACACATGTTTGTTTTGAGGAGGTCAAGCATTCTTCATCTTGCATTCCGAAGTGCAATTCTTTCATATCTCATCTTTTGAGGTGGTGTGATGTCATTGTTGATAATTTCCCTTCGTGTTTCATGATTCACAAGTTTTCAAGAGTGACATATCTAAATCCATCATTTTCTCTTCGCTCAAGACATCTTTTGCAACCCATCAATCTCTTCATTGGAGTTATCTTGGGTTATATTTCACCTCAAGTTTTTTCCTAAGGATTGTTGCTATTTATGGTGCTCATAAATGACCCAAGTTCTTCATTTATCCTCCCGGTGAAATAAGCTTCTCGTCGTCTTGTTGATATCAAACCAATCTTTTGTTTTCCGTAGTGGCAGAATTTCGCCTCAATTTTGAGAAGTTTTCCATAATCCCACAACAAGCTTACTCTTTTCGTTGTTGGTTTTCCAACAACTCAGTTCAACCTTTTCTCTTTCAATTTTACTTGCGAGAGTTGTCATTCCTCTTCTCCGTTCTTTTTCTTTCCAACCATCTAGTTTTTCCTTTCATTTGTTCTAGAGGCGTGGTGATGTTGCTCTCTTCGTCCCATCATCTCGTTTTGAGAAGATCATGCTCTTTCCTTTGCCTATCCATTCAATCGGAGTATCATGCCCTCTTTTCAAGTTATTCCCATTTTGCCAAGTTTTGCCTCCTTTCTCAACCGGAGTGCTGTCTGAAATCTCTCTTACCCCTTGTGCTATTCTTTCAATAGTTCCGGAGTTAGTGTGTTGTTCATTTCATCAAGTATCTTCTCATCTTGTCAAGATCATGTTCAATTCCTTCCATTTACAGTCAGAGTGATGTCCAAATTATATCATTATTTTTTCCTTCTCTATCTTGTTTTAACCAGAGTGTTGTGGCTATCATTCCACTTCTAACCGGACTCTCATCCAAGTGCTTTCATTTTGCCAAGCTCATATTCTTTACCTTCCTTTTCCAACTGGAGTGTTGTCGTAATTGATCCTTATAGTTCCTTGTACAACTCGTTTCTACCGGAGTGCTTGCATGTACTTCTTGTCCATTGCAACCCTTTTCTTATGTCTTTCTACCTACAAGGTTCTAGTAATGTTCCTTGTTCCTCCTTTCTAACGGAGTGTTTCAACTTTGTTCATCTTCATTGTTTTCTTTCTTTCAATTCGTTCAACCTCGCAAGGTTCTTTGGTTTCACTCAATTGTCAAAGAAGGAACTTTGTTTTACCTTTTCTCTTCCTCCTCCGTTTCCCTCCGGTGCCATCCTAGATCTCGGGACGAGATCCTCTCGTAGTGGTGGAGTGTTGTGACGCCCCGAGACTGTTGCGCCAGGTGTCCTCCAGTTATTCGCTGTCTTTGCCATGTCATTTGCTAGCGTGTTGCATTTTGCCATGTCATCATCCGCATTGCATCATCATGTTTTAAAAACTTGCATCCGTCCCGGTCTCCTCGTTCTCTCTGTTGTCCGTTCTAAGCTCAGACACACTTGCACGTGCCCGCGGCATGTCCGAAATAGTATTTTATAAGTGGGCAAAAAATGTTCTCAGAATGGGTTGAAAGTTGGCGTGCGGTGTTATTATGTTGTCAGTAGACCGCCTGCCAAGTTTCATCGCATTCGGAGTTCGTTTGACACCCCAACGGATAACTGCAGCATTATAGTTGGTCAAAACGTCGGACATTTTCGGTCTCCGGAAACCATTGACGGGCTGCTTTCTCTTCTCTCCACTCAGCCATCGCACTCTGCATAGCCCGCCTGCAGCCCACCTAACCCCCCCTCTGACCGGAACCGTTCGATTGCGATCGTAGGGTCCAGAGACGGCCTCAACCCCACCAAACCCTAACCCCTACCCCATTTAAACAGTACCCTTGCCATTTTTGGGCATCACTAGCCCTCCACCTACCTCTAGCCCCTCCCCCTCAATTTCCGCGCCGCTCCAGCCCCTCCTTGCCACTTGGCGTCGTCCCACAGGGCCGGCTGCCACCTGCGCCGCCACCCTGGGCCACTCCCATGCCTCCACGTCGCCCCCTGGTCACCCTGCGCCGCAGCGAAGCCCGCGGGCCCGCCAGGACCTGGATCGGGCCCTGGGAAGCCCATCGGGGCCCGAGCGCTCCACCGCCGCTCCCCTGGCTCCTCCCTGAGCTCCCGAACCGCGCTACCTACTCTAGCGCCACCCCAACCTCGTCGTCGGGCGTCGTCTTCGCCGGATCCTCGCCGCAGTCGTGCTCCGCCTTGTCGTCGGCGCCCCACAGGTCGCGTCCCCGGCCGCCCCTCTCCTTTCTTCCTCTGTTTCCCTTCCTCCTTCTCTTACAGCTCTCTCTCTCTCTCTCTCTCTCTCTTTGTCCATGGACAGCGCCGCCGCCCGGAGTTCCTCGCCGCCGCCTAGCTTCTGACGTCACCCGGATTCGTCGGATCCGGCAAGTTTCCGTCCAGATCTGACCGCCCACCACCGAGATCCATCCGTTCCCCAGCCTTCCCGCTATCTTCGGCCCTCGCCGTCGCCGGAGAGCCATCCGCCGCCGTCCTGTTTTCCTGCCGTGGCCGGACGCGCGAAGGACGTCGCCACCGCGTCGTCGGTTGTGCGTGGGACGGCCTCCTCTCCAGCCTCCTGGGCCGCAAGCATGCACGAGGCCTAAATCTGCGCCGTATGGGCCTCCTCCTCTCCAGCTGGGCTTGGCCCATGGGTGAGCTCCCCACAGCCCCTCCTGTTCAGCCCAGCGATGCAACAGTTGCAGCTCGTGTCATGTTTTTTTAGTTTTGCATTTTAGCTATTTTCTAGGAGTTTGACAGTTTTGCAGTATAGCCCCTAAACTTCATGCATATCATATCTCACAAACCGTGCATCGGATTAAAATAATTCATATATGAAAAATGCTTAGAATTATGTGTACATTAATAATATGCCACTTTTATCCATGTTTGTAATGTTTACAATGTTGTTTGTGTTTATTTTGCTTAATGCCTAGTTTAACATGGTGTACTTGCTTTGCATGTTTAACAACTCTAAAATATGGTTTAGGGCAGAACAGTACCAAACCTAAAATATGCACATGAGGAGTTTCCGGACTTGTTGCTTGTTGTTCCGGCCTCATTTAAACTTTCCTAGATAGGTAGTTTTGTTATGCTTCACCTCTTGCCATGCTAACCAACATTTAATATTATTGAGTACATAAACGGGAGAGAACTAAATAAGTCACGTGGTGTTTCGTCAATATGCAACTCATTGCATATTGAGCTCCAATTAATTTGTAGGATTGCTTGTGCACTTTGCCATGCCATGCCTCTTTAAACTGGACATGCATCATACTTGGTTGTGCATCAGGTCATGTTTATGCGATGGTTGTTTACTATGTTGTTTGCTTCTTTCTGGTGTTGCTTCTTCGGGTTAGTTCTGATAATGTCGCGTTTGTGAGGATCCGTTCAACTACGTCCGTTTGTCTTCTTCATGGACCCGTTCATCTTCCTTGATGGATCTCAAGCAAGATGACCATACCATTGAAATCACTTCTATATTTGCTTGCTAGTTGCTCGCTCTATTGCTATGCCGCGATACCTACCACTCGCCATGTCATGCCTCCTATATTGCCATGTCAAGCCTCTAACCCACCTTCCTAGCAAACCGTTGTTTGGCTAAGTTACCGCTTTTGCTCAACCCCTCTTATAGCGTTGTTAGTTGCAGGTGAAGTTGAAGTTTGTTCAATGTTGGAACATGGATATGTTTGGGATATCACAATATCTCTTATTTAATTGGTGCATCTATATACTTGGTAAAGGGTGGAAGGATCGACCTTATGCCTGGTGTTTTGTTCCACTCTTGCCGCCCTAGTTTCCGTCATACCGGTATTATGTTCCTTGATTTTGCGTTCCTTACACGGTTGGGTGTTATGGGGACCTGATAACCCACAAGTATAGGGGATCGCAACAGTTTTCGAGGGTAGAGTATTCAACCCAAATTTATTGATTCGACACAAGGGGAGCCAAAGAATATTCTCAAGTATTAGCAGCTGAGTTGTTAATTCAACCACACCTGGAAACTTAGTATCTGCAGCAGAGTGTTTAGTAGCAAAGTAATACGATAGTGGTGGTAACGGTAGAAAAAGGTAATGATAGCAAAAGTAATGTTTTTGGTATTTTGTAGTGATGATAGCAATAGCAACGGAAAAGTAAATAAGCGAAGAACAATATATGCAAAGCTCGTAGGCAATGGATCGGTGATGGAGAATTATGTCGGATGCGGTTCATCATGTAACAGTCATAACCTAGGGTGACACAGAACTAGCTCCAATTCATCAATGTAATGTAGGCATGTATTCCGAATATAGTGCATACGTACTTATGGAAAAGAACTTGCATGACATCTTTCGTCCTACCCTCCCGTGGCAGCGGGGTCCTAATGGAAACTAAGGGATATTAATGCCTCCTTTTAATAGAGTACCGGAACAAAGCATTAGCACATAGTGAATACATGAACTCCTCAAACTATGGTCATCACCGGTAAGTATCCCGATTATTGTCACTTCGGGGTTAACGAATCATAACACATAATAGGTATAGACTTGCAAGATAGGATCAAGAACTCAAATATATTGAAGAAAACATAATAGGTTCAGATCTAAAATCATGGCACTCGGGCCCTAGTGACAAGCATTAAGCATAACAAAGTCATAGCAACATCAATCTCAGAACATAGTGGATACTAGGGATCAAACCCTAACAAAACTAACTCGATTACATGATAGATCTCATCCAACCCATCACCGTCCTGCAAGCCTACGATGGAATTACTCATGCACAGCGGTGAGCATCATGAAATTGGTGATGAAGGATGGTTGATGATGACGATGGCGACGGATTCCCCTCTCCGGAGCCCCAAACGGACTCCAGATCAGCCCTCTCGAGAGATTTTAGGGCTTGGCAGCGGCTCTGTATCGTAAAACGCGATGAATCCTTCTCTCTGATTTTTTTCTCTCCAAAACCAAATATATAGAGTTAGAGTTGAGGTCAGAGGGGCTGCAGGAGGGCCACGAGGTAGGGGGTGCGCCCCCACCCTCATGGACAGGTGGTGGTCCCCCTGGTCTTCATCTTTTGCAAGGATATTTTATTATTTCCGAATAGATGTTCCGTGAAGTTTCAGGTCATTCCGAGAACTTTTATTTCTGCACATAAATAACACCATAACAATTCTGCTGATAACAGCGTCAGTCCGGGTTAGTTCCATTCAAATCATGCAAGTTAGAGTCCAAAACAAGGGCAAAAGTGTTTGGAAAAGTAGATACGGCGGAGACGTATCAGGACCCCTTGACAGTTCACTTTGAATAAAACTCCTCCATCAAGGCCCAACCTTGGTTTTACATTTTCCTAACAACCTATTACCCTTCCCTTGGGTCGGCCAACCCGAGGGTCGTCTTTATTTTAACCCCCCCGGGCCAGTGCTTGTCTAAGTGTTGGTCCGAACCGAGCTGCCAGCGGGGCCACCTCGGGGAAACTTGAGGTTTGGTTTTACTCGTAGCTAGTCTCATCTGGTGTTGTCCTGAGAACGAGATACGTGCGACTCCTATCTGGATTGTCGGCACATCGGGTGGCTTTGTTGGTCTTATTTTACCATTGTCGAAATGTCTTGTAACCGGGATTCCGAGCCTGATCGGGTCTTCCCGGGAGAAGGAATATCCTTCGTTGACCGTGAGAGCTTGTGATGGGCTAAGTTGGGACACCCCTGCAGGGATTGAACTTTCGAAAGCCGTGCCCGCGGTTATGGGCAGATGAGAATTTGTTAATGTCCGGTTGTAGAGAACTTGACAATTAACTTAATTAAAATGCATCAACCGCGTGTGTAGCCGTGATGGTCTCTTCCGGCAGAGTCCGGGAAGTGAACACAGTTCTTGTGTTATGCTTGAACGTAAGTAGCTTTCAGGATCACTTCTTGATCATTTCTATCTTCTTGACCGCTGCATTGCTTCTCTTCTCGCTCTTATTTGCGTATGTTAGCCACCATATATGCTAGTGCTTGCTGTAGCTCCACCTCACTACCCTTTCCTACCCATAATCTTAAATAGTCTTGATCTCGTGGGCGTGAGATTGCTGAGTCCTCATGACTCACAGATACTTCCAAACAGTTGCAGGTGCCGATGATACCAGTGCAGGTGACGCAACCCAGCTCATCTGGGAGCTCAATGAAGATCTTGATCGTTGTTTTCTTTCATTTCCTGTTGATCAGTAGTGGGGCCCAGTTGGGACGATCAGGGATCTAGCATTTGGGGTTGTCTTCTTTTATTTTGGTTCCGTAGTCGGACCTTGATTGTATTCTGGATGATGTATGTTTAACTTGTATTTGTGTGAAGTGGCGATTGTAAGCCAACTCTCTATCCCTTTCTTATTCAGTACATGGGATGTGTAAAGATTACCCCTCTTGCGACAGACCTACCATGCAGCTATGCCTCTAAGTCGTGCCCCGACACGTGGGAGATATAGCCGCATTGTGGGTGTTATAATTAAGGCCCGTTCGGAACATCTCCAGCTCCCAGCTTCATCCGCGCCGCGCAGGAGCAGACCCGAACGGTGCAGCTCCCAGAAGCTGGCCTCGTGGAACAAAGCATCCTCGCAGTGCAAAAATTAGAAGCCGGACGAGCCTAGCTCCCAAAACTCGAAGGAGAAGAAGTTGGACAATATTACCTGATATGCCACCGCCAAGTGAGCTCCATGCAGCATACCGGTTCGTTTTCTCTCGCTACAGTCCCACACGAAGCGTTTTCTCTCGCTACAGCCCCGCACGAAGCGTTTTCTCTCGCTACAGCCACCAAGTCGCTGCCGAACACTCGCTGGGCTCCCGCGAGAAGCTGGCCCATTTCGGAAGCTGGAGAGCTTCCGAACGAGCCCTTAATAAAACGATTTTGCGGCCTACATCGATCCCACGTCTAAAAACTAAAATAGGCTAGACGTGAGGGGGGGGGCGTTGTTGAAATATATTGCCCGCCTCCCTCTATCAGTTCGGACTTTTGAATGAGTTGGTTGGAGCATGAATTCAATAATCCTCCTTTTCTAGAAGAAATATATGAATTGGTTTTTTCTAAATAAGAGTTTGACATGGATAATACAAAATGTTTATCAGAACACATTAGGAGGACCGAGCACGCATATCTCAGCAAAAGTATCCATGTGGGGATTTTGAAGGATTTGAACTATACATTATTGAGGAACCCTTGCAAACCTTCCCTTGAAGGTCCTGCATTTATTCCAGAAATAAAAAAGAAAGAGAATTGTTGTTATACTCCAAAATGCATTGAGCATTGCAGTATCTCTACGTGCATTGTGTTGGTAATTGCTGGCATGAACTCAGTGCATAATCCAGTGCATCGTCCAAAAAAGACGCCACGAAAAAGAAAGAAAGAAACAATGCTACACTTAGGGCTCCTTTGATTCAAAGGATATCTTTAGGATTTTTGGAGGATTGAAATCCTTAGAATTTTTTCCTATATCAGCCCTTTGATTCATAGGATTGGATCCTATAAGAATTTATCCTATGGAATCTTTTGTACTACATTTTATCGGAAATCTAACATCCACTCCAACCTTCTTTTACATTTCCTTTGTTTTTCATGTGGCATCAAACACTCTTTGCTAATCCTATAGGATTCAAGTTGACATGACACTGCAATCCTATACTTTTCATATTCCTATATTTTCAAAATCCTGTGAATCAAAGAGGCCCTTAGTATCGCAGACTATTTGACGGCTGGTTGTACGTTAACTCAATACGCACTCTCTGTCAGAGAAGTTAACTGTCAGTGTCATTACGTACTGGCTTACGTCCTAGCACTCTTTGTCGCTGGCGGTCGACCGCACTACATCGTCTACCGCTCGACGGCGACATTGCTGATAGAACCTAGCCAAGAGTACAGAGTACACAGTACAGTTACTACTTAGTACTTGCAGTTAGAGCATCTCCAACATCCGCGTCAAAAGACGCGCGTGCAGTAAATTGGCTTTTTAGCGCATGCAGGATGTTTTCGCGTGGTGACGGGAAACTAGCGCGCCCGGGAAAAGGCGGCAGCTCGCACGCTACATTTGACGCACCACGTCCGGCGCGCCTATAAATTGCAGCGCCCTCTGTCGCTCTCTCCATCTCTCCATCGCCCTTGCCGCTCTCTGCCGCCGACACCCACCACCGCGCCACCATGCCGCCTCGCCGTCGGGAGGTACGGACTACCGCGGCGTCCGCGTGCGTCCGTCTGGCACCTACTCCACCGAGATTCGGTCGGGCGGCGGCATGCGATTCCGTCTCGGAACCTTCGACACCGCCCAGGAGGGCGCCCGTGCGTACGACGCTGCGGCGTGGCGCCTCTTGCGGTCCCGTCAGGACATGAACTTCGCCGACGTGGTGACGCGGGAGCGCGCACAGGAGTTGGCGCCTTTCCCGCGGCTTCTCACCGACGAGGATCGTCGCAAGCACCGAAGGCGGGAGCATCGTCTCAGGCTGGTCGAGATGGACGAGCAAGCCATGGAGTTGTGGAGCCATCGCTTCCCGAAAGACACCAACGAGGAACAGTTCTTCGCCCAGAGGAGGGCGAAGAGGAGGGAGGAGCGAGCCGACTATCGCGAGGATAAGCGAACGCGGAAGGAGATCGCTAAATACTGTTTAGAATTGAGATCAAGAGAGACAGAGACAATCGAATGGAATGAATCAGTGTATTCTTTATTGATGATTGTCACAGATTATATACAAGTTGGGGAGATGCCTCTAGGAGGCGTTAGTTTGCAAGGACGCGTCCCGGAAGCAATCGCCGTGCGGTTGAGCGTGACTGCACGTGGGGGAACGGGGATTCCCCTAATTAATCACAGGGATTAATTAGTCTTAACACTCCCCCTAATCACCGCTTCACCTCATTAGTGACCATCATCTTGATAAGCTCGTCCAAAAACCCTGTCGGAAAAATGTGAGGAGATAGGTGTTTGATATGTTGCTAAAACTCCTTCAAACCCAGTGGGAAAATAAGGAGAAAATGATGCAACATATAATGGTTATTGTCTGTTTTAACTCAATACGAGAAAACTCGTAGAGTTTAGAGGACAATAAATATGTCACATATATTTTCTTAAAAACCCCGGTGGGGAAAACAGAAAATATGACATATGGTCTTGTGTTGATATTACCTCATGAAAAACCTTTATGAGAACCTGTAAAGTAAACTCATGAAGGGAAAAAGAGTATACTATGATGCATTGAACAGGAACAATTTAGGAAGATACTCCCCCTGATTCTTGCAAAATTCGAAGTCGTCACATACCAATTCCATGAAAAGTTGGTAGAGACTTCATGAATAAATCAGTCACATGATTTAACTTGCAAGATATGCAATATAGTGATATTGCTTATTATGTAACCTGTTTGCATTCGGGCAACACAAGAAACATTATCGTTCAGATAATGGTTGGTGGATGTAGCCATGAGGTCTGTTTCAAAGACTTCTCATGCGAGGGCTACTACACCTAGGAGGAACACTAAGCTTGTCTACGACCTGATATAGTAGGGATCTAATTGATGTATCCAACGTTATCGGTGTTCACATTTGTGTGAAACTGAAAAACCAGGACAATATGTTTGATGCATTGGAGATATCAAAAGATATTCTTGTGTACCAACCAACTGTGTTTGGTGGATCCAATGGCATTATGGAACGCTGAGTCCCAATATCTCATTTCCATCATCTCTTGGTCTAAATAGATCTTTCTCTACGTCTAGAGAATGAACTACCATGAGAGTTATGGCTGGATAAGATTTGTCCACAATGAATTTCTCTAATATATTATTGATATAGACAACATAGTATACCATAATGTATGAATGAAGGTGCTCAGTTTGTAGTAACGAGCGGTACTTTGGTTTACCCAAATCCTTCATTTTAAATTCCGTCATTTAGATGATTACATGTGTCGTCATTGCAGACACACAAACATGGATAATCATCATTGTAGGAGTAATCCTCATGTATAAGGAACTCACTAAGTCGGTTATACCATATGTACCGACAACAATAAGTCATACGGTGACTTACTGATTTTTACACAATGTATGTTGCATTTTGCATTTCGATTCAGAAGCGAGATTCCATTGGGAATCAATCATATATGTCTGAATCTAGTGATCCACATGGATATGTGATCATTACATCTATCAACTGCAGAGATAGATGATTTTATACTGCCAATGATATAAGTTATCGAAATGAGATTCCACCTCTGGAGAATAGTTGGGTATCTGCATAAACCCTTGTGCTACAATACTTGCTCTTTGTTTCACCACCTTGTTGTTCTCAATTCTGTTTCCAGAAGAAAACTGGAGTAGGTATTGCTTATGAATACCTTCCCATTATTGAGCAAGATCATTTGTACCTAGATTATACCCTTTGCTTGAGTTCAGTCCGAGTGTTGTTCACACTTTGCCATGGCCATGGTCTGTCGATCTGAATCATTTGAAAGGCTTTTGCAATCTAGTTGAGAAATGTATGTCGACAATTGTAGACTTCCGATTATATGTTTCATCAGAATCTATATATCAATATATAGTTGATGGAAATATCGTTACCCATGGTGACTGCTCGCGATTTCCCAATGCGATTGAGTCGGGTATTCCGATGTCCCGGTCATTGTGTGCACTATGACCTGGGTTGGTGGAGGTTTCCCGTCCACTGGGTGTATACTACCCATTAGCTAGGTGTCTGTCAACGTGAAGTTGACTTGCATTTACTGATTCACAGGCCTTGATATCCTTACTTGCGAGAAGCTGAATCCTGGTGTATTTCTGCCATATATCTCCCCTGTTGCTTTGAACGGGGAGTGGAGTGGATTTTGCTGGTACCTCCACTTTCAGGCGTACATTTGCAGGATTGTAGGATTGTGTGACACCTTTATAGTCAGTAAATGAATCTGACAGGTTATTTGCAATATGTTGCAAATCTTCTAAACGCATGGTTCAGCTCTTGGAGTACGTGGATATGAGGCAGAAATGTGTTGAACATTCCACTAATTTCCTGGCATTCTTTATGGTACTTGAATTCACCCCCTAATGCCTGAAAATATTCCACATTGAATTAGCATACTGGCCTTGAATAACTCCCCATGCGAGGGGCTTGAGGTATTGACGGAAATACATTTATTCCTCACATAGATCCCAACTATATGTTGAGGGGCCAATGATGTATGCCAGGTGGTGATATCGGTATGCAACCGAATTACCGCAGATAGGAAATACTTGGTACATATCCACATATCAAAGATAGAGGGGAATAATATTATGCAGTTCTGTCATGAGTGTGTAAAACTGCATGACTCCAACGTAAAGTTAGCAAGTTGCAATTCCAAAGTAAAGATAATGCAATGAGCTTAACTCTTTGGATAGGATTCTACCAAACCATTTTGAGCCTAGACATTAGGACAAATTGCTAAACTCAATCCAAGGGCTATAGAGAAGGCACTCAAGGAGAATTCTACAATGTTATCCATTCGATTTGCTTGAAATCGATGTCAGGATAATAAGCCAATGGTTTCGTGTGAATAAAGCACACACATAAGAACATCATGTAGATATGTATTTTAGAACCATGGAATACCTGAATAGTCTAGTCAATGGATGGGAAGAGCCACTTACCTCAACTTGATGCATTCAAGGAGTCTAAGTGGTTCAGCATAGACTTTAAGGTGTGCGAGCCTTAAAATTAGCTTCCCTGTGTCACTTGTAGTGCACATAAAATCCAAATGGTGTTAGAATTTAGCATCATAATAATCATAAACTATTGGAACTGCTGATAGTTTCGGTTTCAACCCAATGTATCAATGACCAAGGCGAGTATGCCAAGTTTTTCATGTACAAGACATTTTGGAAAACTATCTTGGGCGCAACATGTGCTACGGGTTTTGTAGTATGTGTAGTACAATCCATATGATACATAGAGAATGTGCTTGCCATATCCATTGCATATGGTAAACAGAATGTATTTCTATTTTTTGTCAGCATAAGTTTCGCTATGGAAACCATTGTGACGAATATCTCTCTAGCTTAGAAGGGTACGAGTTAAACTTGGGAAGCAATGAAGCATACCAACGTTACTCGAGTACCCACAGGGACAGTAAATATGACTCGAGTTGAGCCAACAAATATTCATCGCATATAGCGATTTTAAAATATCTCATTTCTCTCAATGAGAGTGGAAACATTGGACTTCCCTGAGTATAGAGTTTGTGGTGCATATGTCCACAAGGCACACATCATTTTTCATCGGATTGACTCCCGTAGAAATCTATATATAGACATGAAGATTCTCAAAAGATTCATTGTCGAATATATAGAATACATACAAATGAATTTGTATCAAAGTGCTGATACAATATATTGTGATATACAATATATGATGACAACAATACTTATGTTGTTGTTATGACATTGTAAATGGACATTAATTATATTGACCACTCAGGAGACTGAAAGACTATTCATAGTCTCCAAACATGTCGGTTGAGGCATATTCAACCATCACATTCTCCGTGCCCATAGGGTCCCGTCACAGTTGGTGATGTCGGATTGAAGGTTGAAGTAAGATTCAAACCTTTACCCTTGAGGTTCATTGTATCCCAGGAATTGCTTATACAGAATAACCAAATGCTGACATCTGAATCTAATGCCTTATGATATATAAGACACCATTTTTCTGTTAGCGGTGTGATCCTGATCAGAGGTGGATCCAGGATTGCACACATGATCCCATGAGACACAAGAGTGATCATGATGTCCATGGCCCAGATAGGGCAGTGGTGGCCACTGAGGGTGAATACCTCAAATTATATAGCCATATGTTACCGCTATGGGTAAGCCAGACATAATCAATTTACATTCAGTAAATTAAATACCATCATGGTTGATGTTATAATGAACTTAGCAAAATCAACGGGTATTTCAAGAAGTTATCTTGAAACCATTAGTGTGAATCTCAAATTGCTAAATATGACACCTTGAAGATAGTCTTCAAAATGGAGTAGATCATGCAGCACTTTGTAAAGCAATTATAATGTCAGAATGACAAAATATAGGCTTTAACAGTAGTCATCGATAATCTGCATAGGCAGTAGATCCATATGACTACCTTGTGATCTCAAGCATCAATTTGAAGAAATCGCCTTGAATTTTGCATTCGTATTTGCAAGAAATTGAAAATCTCAATTGCAAATAGACGTATTAATCTCAACATGTGTTTAACATGGAGATAGATACATCATAGAAATATTCCGGAATACCTCGTACTCAACGGAGAAACAGTACGGTAGAGAGATACTGGATTTATCTTTGCAAGAGATTAAAAATCTCTATTGCAAATGGACATAATTAATCTCAACACGTGATAAACGTGGGAATGTATTACATCAACTTAAGATCTGGAATACATATCAATACTCAACAGAAAAATACTACTAATGTAGTGAATAATAATGATGTTGCAAACTTGATGTTCAAGTGAAAAACTTAAATTATAAAGACCTCAAATTAAAATGAGATGATCTTGTATCAAGTTGCAAGATAATTCAACAAGGTGAATTAATAATTTGCGAGAGAAAATTGATCTCATCGCAATGAGATTGTTTTGCGAGAAAATAATAATTCTCAATCGCAAATCTACATTGTTGTGCGAGAAAACTTAATCTCAATCGCGAGAAACATGTTCTATAGAATTTGATATGTGGTAAACACATTGAACATGTCAAGCATCAACATACACATATTTGTGGAATTATAAAATTCAACACAAAATAGGCTAAATGCATATCTATATAGTCCTATTTGCAATTCATTGTAAGCCTACCAGCTTAACAGATAAGTGCAGGGACTTACTGGGAAATTTGCGGAGCATTTCGTAAATAACATAAAAGGTAAGGGTTAAGACGAAACATGACGAAGAGATAAGGTTCTCTATCGCTTCATGTGGTCTTTCATACGAATCAATCGATTCGTCTAGCTTTGCTCTAGCAGCCACGCCGTCGAATCCGCTGTGGGAGAGGCCGTGATGGCGAGCAGCCACGCCAGAGGACGCCCCTGTGGTTGTGCTCTGCGTGTCGCGCTCGGACCTGGCAGCTGCGGAGGGCGCCGTTGGCCACTGGGCCTTGTGCAAGCAGCATTTACAGGGGCGCCCCGCTCTGTGGTTCTGTGCAGAGGCTCCGGCAGTCGATCGCCGCGGACGCGCGTTCGAGGGCCGGGAAGCCTTGCCTGACGTCACCGCCTTGCTTCAGCACCAGGCTGAACTATGCACCGCGCAGCCGCCGTGCGGAGGGGTGCCGACCGCTGCGCTATGAGTGGCCATGGCGTGTGGAGATGGGCCGGGCGCTGCCGCAAGCTGGGCATCGTTGGCTGTTGGCCACCGCCATCGCCTCTGCCGTTCGCGAGAAGCCGCGATTCTGGCCCGGGGAAAGCGGCGATGGAACGCCGGGCGTCGCCGGAGGGCGTCAGTCGGGCGCCGCCGCACTGCTGCTACTGTGCGTAGGCACACCGTAACCGAGGGCCATGACGGCGTTGAGGCTCAAGGCCGGCCGTCGCAGAGGAGGGCACCGTGCGCCGGGGCCATGCGCCGGCTCTGTTCAAGGAGAAGAAGGGAAGGAGGGGGCTGACGCGGCTCGCCGCGGTCGGAGAAACCGGGCCGTAGTCGCATCCGTCACGCCGCCCGCCTCCCGTGATGCAGTCGCGTCCAGCCGCTGCCACCGCATCACGGAGTGAGGCCGCGACGCCACGCGCGTGCCTGCGCTCGCTGCCGGTCGAGAAGACCATGCACACCGCCGTGTTGCTACACGCGCCTTGCCGGCAGGAGGGAGCGCTTTTGCCCGTTCGTTCTCTCCTTCTCGTCGGAATCGCTCTCGCCGGAGAGCAGTGCTGATAACGTGTTTAGAATTGAGATCGAGAAAGAGAGAGACAATTGAATGGAATGAATCAGTGTATCCTTTATTGATGATTGTCACAGATTATATACAAGTTGGGGAGACGCCTCTAGGTGACTGCACGTGGGGGAACGGGGATTCCCCTAATTAATCACAGGGATTAATTAGTAGGGATTAATTAGTCTTAACAAATACAACCAAGCGCTAGGAGATGTGTCCTCCTGGAACTCCGGCGACGAGCAGTTCCTTAATGCCTACGCTCCGACATCGGAGAAGGACATCACCGAAATAGAGTCCGAATCGAACGAGTAGTAGTAGTAGGAGAACTGTCTGCGAAACCAAATATGTATCGAATCATAGTAAAAAAAACTGAAATATAGCGCGTCTGCTGAAGCGGTGTAGACGCGCTTTAATTTGCGGTGGCCGCTGGAGCCAGCACACCGCCGCGCGCAAAAACTGGTTAACCCAGCATTGTATCGTGACTTTTAGCGCGCGGCGCGTTGCGCGACTGTTGGAGATACTCTTACTACTTAGTAGAAGTTACTAGTTAGTACTTGCACGCACACTGTCGCCATCGAAGACCCATGCGCAACAATGTAATTAGCCTGGGTTTTGCCTCACAAATCTGAAAGTTTAGTGCCGTACGTTAATCACACATGCACGGGAAGCAATGGCGAAACTGCTGCATGAGCCTTGGATCGACCGTGGTTATGAAGTGAGATAGCGCGCAAGAAAGATTTCAGCGGATGCTTGAACGTACTTTCGTCTGCAGGTACAACAAAATCATCATAACATATATGAGATCTCGCAAGATACTTGGCACTCAAGCTCTCGCGCCACCTAAGTTTCATCTCCCTGCTGCTAGCTATAGTACTATAGAGCAGCTTGTCAAAACCTAGGCTGGCTATCTCATGAAACCGACATGTCGACAGGATGTACCATAGAGTACGTACGTACGTAATTACAGCTATCAACTGTGAAACGATGCACACAATGTAGGGATGGAGAGGCTCCCGTGTGATTCGTCTGAGGGTCGGTTAGTTTACTTGTGGACGGTGGTATCTTCCCAGGTTCCTAGGATTATTGCAATATCAGCCGACGATTCTTCTCGGAACGTTCTTGGGTTCAAGGTTCGAAGAAATGCTCCATGGGATCTAAAATTTATATTTCTATCAAAAATACATTGATTCTCTTATAAAAGATAAGACGAATTATTTAATGAAGAATATGTTGCACATACAATAGGAATCAACTGTTATAATTCCTCAAACCATATGAGGTCAACCGAAATGGTGCAGATTAGGTCTACCGTGTTTTCTTCAGTAGAGGTATGAATGAATGTCGAGATAGAGGTGGTGGTCCTAGAGGCGACGACTTTGAAGAACTTTGATGTAACTTTTAGTTTTAACGAGGGTCTATATTGTTTGTGTTTGTTTTAGTATTTCGATCTGATGTGCATTATCAATGTCATCAACTATTAGAATCAAATCATTTGTCAAAATAATTTCACTATAATGAAATATCAATCCAAACTCTCGTATTATCCAAAATTCAATTAAATATCAATCCAAACTTTTGTATTATCCAAAATTTGAATACAACGACTATGGCTCGAATGATCAAGGGTTTATCATGCAGTGATCCCCAATCTATACAATATTATTTACGGGGGTGTCTAAGGCTTTGTCGACCAACATTTTAAAGCCATTGTTGTGAAGTTTAGAATCATATATACAGTTGTTACAGTATTAATTCACGGGATCTGTTCCGCTGCACTCCGGATGGTACCACAAGACAGGTTTAAGGTTTGGACCGTGATATTTGGCACATGTTTGGTGGATAGCAAAACTACCACACTCCTCCTTCCTTCCATATAAATACATGCATGCATTAGGATATAGATTAGGGTGTGACTAACTCTCTTTCCACGCCCATCCCTCTCTCTAATTACATATATGCACTAGAGGACAAAAAAGTTGATGTCATTCTAAATTCCCTCCTATTTCAAAAATTCAAAATGTTTTGTAGCTTGAACCGTTGGTCCGATGTAAAACCCGTTTTCATATAAAAGATTCGTCACGATGAGATCTTTGAAACTAGATCCTATGTTGCTATGTTCCGACGAATCTTTTTTGCGAGTCAAAAGTTACCACGCCTCGGCTACATAAGTTACCAAGCCTGTGGTATGCAACTTACCGTGCTATTTCCACATAAGTTACCGGGGTTATATCAACCCCCCTCCCCCCCCCCCACCCCCCTCCTCGCTGGTTCAAAAGTTACCGCAGGTATTTGTACTTAATTTAGTAGGTATGTGGTTCATATATTACCGTGCTATTTTCATATAAGTTATCAGGCCTGCGGTTTTTATATTACCATGTTGTTTTTAGGTTTGTGGTTCGTATGTTACCATGATGTTTTCATATAAGTTACGGGGGGATGGGGGTGTATGTTTCTAACATTTTTTCCGCTTGATCAAGATTACAGTGGTGTTTGTACGTAGGTATGTGATGCGTATGTAACCATGCTATTTACACAAAATTTATGGGGTTATGTTTTCAACAATTTCCCCACCGAGTCAATTATTACCATGGTATTTGTACGTCAGTTATCAGGTATGTGATGGGTATATTACTATGCTATTTACACAGAAGTTACCGGGGGTATCTTTTCAACATTTTTTTTCTCCAGATCATATTTACCGCGGTGTTTGGTCCTAAATTATCAAGGTTGTGGTGTATAATTTCTATGCTATTTACATACAAAAAGTTACCATGTGTATTTTTCGACCATTTTTTACTACTCTTCCCCAAATCAAGATTATAACCGTGCTATTTACACATGAGTTCCTGAGGTATATTTTCGACAACTTCATCCACCTGAATCAAACTTATCATGGTATTTGTACGTAAGTTATCGGGTTTTGCGGTTAATATATAACCGTGCTATTTTCACTTAAGTTATCGCGGGTATATTTTTTGACAACTTTTTTGCCCTTTAGTCAAAGTTACCGCGGTGTTTGTACGTAAGTTATCGGGTATACGACTCGTATATTAACTCTCTATTTTCACGTAAGTTATCAGGGGTATATATTTCAACAATTTCCCCTTTCTGGGCAAAGTTACCATGGTGTTTGCACCCAAGATATCAAGTCGGTGTTTCCTATTTTACCAAGCGATTCGCACATGGATGAACTCATGGATTTGGACGGTGGGCGTCTGGGCGACAGAGTAAAAAGGTAGGGGTTGGTTGGGAGCGATCTATTTTGTGTTTGCAAAAAAAATTCCATCCACCATATAGGAACAATTCAATCAGTTTCAATCAGGAGAGGGCCACTGTAGCGATTAAAAGAGTCAGTAATTACCGGGGAAATCTTTTCAACAATTTCTTCCAATGGTTAAAATTACCACTTTGTTTGTACCTAAGTTATCAGGTTTGTGGTGGAGATATTACCATGCTACTTACACAGAATTTACCGTGGGTATGTTTTTAACAACCTTATTCCCCAGGTTAAAGTTACCGTAGTGTTTTTGTGTAAGTTACCAAATGTGCATTGCGTATATTACCGTCTATCTATTTACTAGAAATTACTAGGGATTTGTTTGCAATAACTTTTTTTCTGAGTCAATAACTCTTTAAGGCCCAAAAGGTGTCCTAGGAGCAATCAAGAATGACTAGTGTGGATGCATGCATGGATCATACTAGTCAGCAAGCTTGCCTCTTGTCTCAACATGAAAGAGAGAGACTATTGGCCTAATATTGTCATGACAGATTATCATATGAATAACAATGTCAAAGGTCATAAGGCTGTGTTGATTCGACCTATTTATACACATGTAAATGTTGTGTTGCCACATTCAGTAATGTCAGGAGTTCTACTCCATAACATTTTCTCCTATTTCTCTTCTCGAGGCATACAAGGATAAAGTTGCAATTAGAATAGTACTAGTAGCTATCCACGTTAGATCAGGTTACACCACCTCGTTTCTTCCTTCAGACTAAAGACCTTATATGTTGCTTTTGCCATTAATTCAAGGAGAAGGTTACTGAATGAACTATACTATTGTTTGATTTGTTTATTTCTTTTACATTTACTTGCTATATGTTTCAGCCATCACAATCCTTCTCCTTCAACAGTTGGATCATCCTGTCCTACTGAATGACGGTATTGTTTGAGCCTCCTTAATCACCCCAGCCTGGAGTGTTTCAGCGTGGAGGTGAACAAAAATAAGAACCAACGTTGAGATAGAAAATGGCATTTAGCCCAGTAAGAAAAATAGGCAAAAGGTTGGTTGGACTTTGAAATCTATACTTCTGGCTACACATGATAGAATTACATCCAGCTAACAACTTACTATCAAAAAACCACTCCGCCATCTTAGGCGCAAGAGACTGTTGAGCTAATAATGCTAGGACCAGTAATCAGATCAATAATAATGTGACAATTCTCAGTTTCTGTTAGTTCATTCAACCTATGTACACATGTGTAAAGGTTCTGTTGCCACATTCAGTAAACGATTCAGGCGCCGTCATACCCAGATCAACAGCAGAGACCGGATCACTGAACCCGCCTTCCGAGTTAGCTCTGTCGTGGCACCCAGAAAGAGATGCGAGAGAGGGGGGATGCGGGTGTACCGACGAAGTGGGTGCCGACGGCGACGGCGACGATTGCCTGGCAGGTGCGGAAGGCGGCGGCATGCGGCTGCAGCAGGCGCTGGGGCATCGACCCCGCAACGCCTCCCATCGCGCCACCACGGAACATCAATTGGGGAGGTTACGCCGGGGGATCCCGGCCGATGGCCTGGCGCAGCTCACGATGCCGACAGGAGGAACGAGGAAAAAGGCATAGGCGCACAGGCGGAGTGAGCGAGACCAGACCTAGAGAGAAAGGTGGAAAAAAGGAACTAACGACGGGATCGTGCACGAGGCATATCCAGCGACCGAAGTGTGTGAGGCCGGATCGGACGGAGATCATGTCGTGCGGCGATTTTGCAATCGGGCGCAGAGTTGCCAAATACATATTTCGTTAAGGTTTTTCATTATATAATGCTTTTACGGTACCGTGATATCACTACCGGATTCACCACCTATGCCGACGGCCACGGGCCGTCGGCATAGGTCGTTTGCCGTCGACTTAGATCTATGCCGACGGCCTCCATCGGCATAGATCACGTCAGCGTAGTTTGTCAGACCGTCGGCATAGTTTAGCCATCGGCATAGGGACCTATGTCGACGACTTCCGTACGGCCATCGGCATAGTTTAGCCGTCGGCAGTGATTTTCACCTGACGGCAACGGACGACGCCGTCAAAAGCGCTAACGAATCACGGGCCGCCGCCTGGCAGAGGTATGCCGACGGCCAAGCTGTCGGCATGGATGAAAATCTATGCCGACGGCCAAGCCGTCGGCATATCTATTGTACGTGGTAGCCGCTGAACGCTCCTTGCAGCATCTATGCCGACGGCCTGGCTGTCAGCATACCTCTGCTGCCACGTGTCATGGCATGCGAGCTCTGGTTGCATGTCTATGCGGACAGCAAAGCTGTCGGCATAGTCAAGCTATGCCGAGGGCAATGCCGTCGGCATACTTGCTGACGAGAAGCAAAAAAATTATACTAGCCAAAAAGGCTAGTAATTTCATAGTTGATACATTAGCCAAAAAGGCCAGGGTTGGTCATGTTATGTCCCAATAATAATCCTCATGAATATACAAGTTACACAAGAAAAAACGTTGTTTGTCCACTCATTATAGTATTAGTGTTTGGTAGAGCTCATATGCAAGGGTATGAGCAATACAACAATGTCTGGAATGGACATGCAGGAATATAACAACATAGCCCACAGCAAAGGGTACAGGGTATACAATCATAACATAGTTTTTCCACTAGGTACAGAGTAGGTATTTAAACTGGACACAAATAGCCCCTGTGATGATTCAGTAGATACAAAGTAGGAGTATGTGGGACTTGATCATGAGGTAATATGAAAATCAACTAAACAAAGCAAAAAGGTATTTTGGAGCATCTTGAACTCCTTGACAGATAGGAAACCACATCAGATAAATTATGATTTCAAACAAAACCATCAAGTTTTGCAGGTTGTTCCAAGTCACAAACACGACATGACTTTATCTGGAGTGGATGCTAAGAAATGAAATAGACCGAGTGCTAATTAAGGAACATGTCAGTGTACACATATGGTTCCTGTGATGCTGGTTGTAAGCAAAGAAGAGGAGAAAGGCATGTTCTCCGAAAGCACATACATAGTTCTAATCTAGACGCAACTGTAAGTCAAAATCGAAAGTCTAGATCAGATTGCATGCATAATGATAAAACTGAATTACACACACAAAAGATTCAGATTTTTTTGTGGCAACAAGGAAGCAAGCAAACTAATTGGCAAACAATGCAGCAATGTCCAAGTGATTGAGTACTAGGGTCTAACAGCAATAGCACCAAGTTAAATTTAGTCAAGCATGTAAGTAGATTCAGACCAGCAGCATACCAATCAAAAAAACAGATTTCAAACAGGCTAGCTAGCTGTAATTTGCTGCAATCCTGATGGTACAAACAAGCTAGCTAGATTAAACACCAACAATTAACACAGCCTAGCTGCAGAAACTAGCAAGGCCATTATAAATTATTAACATGCATGATCTGCAGTACTAGGAGGCCGAATCAATGCACATCACAGTAACCACAAATGGGGTCTAATACAAGAGCAGAATTTAACAAGTGTGCTACTCTGAATCATCATCACTGTAAATAGGAATGATCTTTCCCATGGCACAAAGCACGACAAGCACAAACAAAATCACCCATGCGCATGAAACAGAGCAAGGTACTACTATAGCAGAACAAGAGAGGGAGCTAGAGGTAGGATATGGACTCACCGGAGAGGAGGTTGTAGTCGATGCCGCACACGACCGCGGCCGCAGTCACGCGGTAGAGGAGGTTGTAGACGAGTTGGACCATGTGCAGGGTGTCGTCGTGGCGGTGGATGCCCTAGTTGTCGTCATCATCCACGGAGGATGCCTGCTGCTCCGAATC
Organism: Triticum urartu; assembly: GCF_003073215.2. Lineage (NCBI taxonomy): Eukaryota > Viridiplantae > Streptophyta > Magnoliopsida > Poales > Poaceae > Triticum > Triticum urartu. The sequence goes on from NC_053025.1 coordinate 27,674,838, forward strand.
GAACGAACAAGTAAGAGCTAGTGTTGTTTAGCTAGTACAGAAATTAAACAAGCTAGTATAGGAGACACAGGCGTGTTGGTGCTAGTATCTACAGAAATCAATCGAGCTGGCTATGTGTGTGCGTGAGCTAGCTTAGTACGTACAGTACATGGTTGGGCTCCAAAACAAACAGAGAATGCTAGCCTCAACATAATCAATCACAAGCTTATTTTGTTGTTGTTACTAGCACTACTAGTTGTATGTGTTGATCCATCCATCCATGCATGGACCTAACTAATGTTGTTGTATCTCCAGACCAAGTGCAGCAACACAAGAAGAAGAACTAAAACTGCAGAGCACATGTGTACATATGACGAACTATAGAACTAGCACTACATTTTGCACAGGACAGTATTAAACATGAATGGTTCTATCAGAGTTGATGCATTTGTTGCCAAAAAGAAAATTTCATCCAAACTACATACACTGACATGAGTCGGTGTAATTGTCACACATAATGGTGCCTTAATATGTTTTCTACCACATGTCGTCTTTACTTATTACTAGCATCTAAGAATGGATCAGGTATGAATTAGGGCATGGATATCGAGCGCAGCAAGTTGGTAGTAATGGAACAAAAAGTTTTGGCCTAAAAAAATTTGTTTGTCAAGGAACAAGACAGACAAAAAAATTGGGTTGAGAAGTTGAGTATCTCAGGGGCTGGGCTTACCCATGAGTTGAGAAGGAGGTTGATCTGCTGCCACCCACACATGCATCTATCAATCAAAACAAGAACCCTCAGGTTCTCAAAGACCTTCCTGGATCCGGTAGCAGCATGAACAGAGCAATCAGAGAGGCGTGAGGAAACCGAATCAAATCAAATCAAACATCAAAGGGAGAGGGCAACAACAATTTATTTTGTAGCATCTTGAGATAACTTGAGAAATCCAACCAGACTAATTCATAAGCTAAATTCTACTGCATTTTTGGGGTAGCAAACAAAATATACTTGCATGCCTGCAGGTCGACTCTAGAGGATCCCCGGGTACCGAGCTCGAATTCGCCCTATAGTGAGTCGTATTACAATTCACTGGCCGTCGTTTTACAACGTCGTGACTGGGAAAACCCTGGCGTTAGGTGTTCCATTTAGCACAAACACAAACTTCAGTTAGACCGTGCTATAAAAATAATACGTACATGGCTAGTTCACTAGGCATGCAAATTTGCAATGTATGTAGTACAAACAAGATTTCAAGCTAGCTAGCTAGATTGAATAATAATAGTTAGTTACCACACTCACTTCCTGTAGTATGTATATATGCAAACAAGTTTCGATCGATTGATATTATGCAAGATACGCCTAGCCTGGCTGCAGCAACCAACAAGGGCAGTCCAAACTGAGAGCTAGCTAGCTAAGAGGACCCAACAGTGGAGTGTGACAGCAGTAGCACCCATTCAAAATTCAGTCAAGCATGTGTGGAAGTAAAAAATGCAGAGCAGAGCAGCAGCAAATTGAGAGCAAGCCTAGGCAATCGAGGAGGACAAGGGAGGCGTGGAGGGGAAGGGAAACCTCTCGGTCGTTCCGAGAGAGAAGATGCACGTGGGGGAAGCAGGACTCCTCCTCTCCCTCCTCCCTGCATCGAGTTGCTGCTACTGCTGCGTGTGGGTGAGGAAGGTAGGCACATCAGGGAAGGGTAGGGGAACAGATCGAATATGAGAGGGAGGGGCTGACCTTATGGCGTCGGAGTAGGGCTGGAGCGGCGTCGTCCATGGCCTTCCCTTTGCTGTTCCAGTGCGAGTGAAACGACGGCGACGGTGGCGTGCTCGATCTGGGAGGGAGATGATACGAGGTAAGTAAGAGAGGGTGGGTTGTGGGGGATCTCGATGGAGAGATGTACCTGAGCCGCCGGAGCCACGCTGGCGACGCAGTGGCCGAAACCCTAGCTTAGGGGATGGTCGCGGGTGACCGGTAGAGGACGCGAGCGACGAATCTGCTCGGAGGGGAAGACGGAGCGGACGGAGGCGATCATGGGAGTATGCTTGGCGTCGTCGGCAGACTCCGGAAGCCGCAGGAATCGCCGGCGTGGGTGGCGGCGGTGGAGAAGGCTCGCGGGGAGAGAGAGGTCGAGGGCTGCGTGTGGTGGGGGTGGGGAGTGGTGCGGCTGTGTTGGGTCTTGGGTGGGCTCTCTCTCGCTTCTCTTCCTTTCTTTCTTTTTAATTTTGGTGGGTGGGAGGGAAGCGGGCTGAGTGGCGCGGGAAGGCCCAAAATTTCATTTGATTTTGTCTCGTGTTTGCGTACGTGCGTTCTCTTTTTCTTCTTTTCTTTTTGGAGGTGCAGAGGAGTGTGGGGCCAGCCATTCACGTCACCGATCCGCGTGACCGGGTGGTCACCCAATAGGAACTCTTCATTTTTGTATGCTTCTTTACGTATTTGTTTTGCTAGATTTATTAGATTTTTTTATGAAATCTTTTCAAACTTTTTCCACACCCTCTATGAATCATAAACCAATATTCTGCCAAATTTCATGTTTTTTCAAAAAAATGAACTTTTAGAATTAAAAAATTGATAAACTCATTTTGCCTACAGTCATTTGAGAAACTGTACGCAAAGTGATTCGTTAAATCATATGTGATGCCAGGGGCCTGTCGTGGCCTCTGCGGGGGTGGTCTGCAGCGGCGCTGCTGCGGCCACGGCGGTCGGCCGATCTGCATGCGGCGACGGCGAGTCTCTCTGGCGGCGGTTCGTCTGCATCAGGCTCGGGCCGGGTGAGGCGTCTTCCTTCATGGCTGATACAGGTATGGGTCTTGACTGGTTGGGGCGCCCGTTGTGCCGATCTGGTGACACCGCTGCTCATGGGGGCGGGCCGAAGGTGCTGGCCTGCAGGGGATCTTGGCGGAGGGTAGCAGGGGTGCCCCCGTCCGCGCCGATGCCGTACCATGCGTCACGCAGCTACCGGCCCCACCACTGGGGAGAATGTGTAGGTCTAGTGCAACCAAAGGAGGGGCAGGCCCCACCACTGAGGGGCGAATGTACCTCGGCGGCATGCCGGATCTAGCCGTTAAAATCCACGGCAAACATTACGATGCCGGAAATCCTCGGGATCTGGCACGGTGTCGTCATATGGCTGTTGTAGGGTGCGGTGAAAGTTTTAGTGCGTTTTGCAGAAACCTGACCGGAGGTCGCTTGTAAACTGCACCATCTCCAAGGTAGTATCTGGCTAACAGGAGAGAACGTGTCCGGTTTGTGAAGTAAGTGCGTTGCCCGTTGCTCTGTTGACCTCGAAACTTCTCATTCTCTCAAAGGGGGCCATTGCATGACACGTGACAGTACATGGCATTTTTCGGGCCCACCTGCAATATTTGAGACATTTACTGCATCCGTAGGGTTTCAATGCAGGAAATTGCAGATCTGCACGGCGGCCACCTGAAATGATGTCCATAAGTGGTTCATCAAATCATATATGATGTCTTTGCGGTATGTGTAGGCCTAGTGCAACCCAAGGAGGGGCATGTCCCACCACCGGGAGGCGAATGTACCTCGACAGCATGCCGGATTCAACCGTTAAAATCAAACAAAAATCATACGATGCTGGAAATCCTCGGGACCTGGAACGGTGTTGTCATATGGCCCTTGTAGAGTGCGGTGAAAGTTTGAGCCTGTTTCGCAGAAGCCTGTCCGTAGGTCGCTTGTAAACTGCTCCATCTCCGAGGTAATATCTAGCTATCAAGAGAGAACGTGTTCAGTTTGTGAAGGAGGTGTGATGCCCGTTGCTTCGTTGACCTTGAAACTTCTCGTGCTCTCAAAGGGGGCCATTGCATGACACGTGCTAGGACATGGCATTTTTCTGGGCCACCTGCAATATTTGAGACATTTATTGCATCTGTAGGGTTTCAATGCGGGAAATTGCGGATCTACTTGGCGAGCACCTGAAATGATGTCCAGAAGTGGTTTGTTAAATCACATATGATGTCTTTGCGGTATGTGTAGGCCTAGTGCAACCAAAGAAGGGGGAGGCCCCACCACCGCAGGGTGAATGTACCTCGGGGCATGCCAGATCTTGCCGTTAAAATCCACGGGAAATCATACGATGCCAAAAAATCCTCGGGACTTGGCATGGTGTAGTCATATGGTCCTTTTAGGGCGTGGTAAAAGTTTGAGCATGTTTCGCAGAAGCCCCACAAGAGGCCACTTGTAAACTACACCATCTCCAAGGTAGTATATGGTTATCGAGAGAGAACGTGTCCGGTTTTGTGAAGGAAGTGTGCTGCCCGTTGCTCCATTGGCTATTTCAACACTTAATCACACTTGTATACATATATTAAGACACAATGCAAGTTTTGGTGGCATTGCTACCCCCGAAGGCGCCCGACTGGGCCCAACCCACCACCGGATCCCCCTCGTGTCAACCCGACGCGGCCGTTTCCTCCCTCCAAGTGCCGGCGGTGGCGCCTTCCGTGAAGGGGGTCACACTCCGGAGCCGCATGACGGGTGTTTTGCACCTGACACCACACTGACAGACATGTAAGAGGACCCAACACAAGATTTGGTGGCATAGCTAGCCCCCGAAGGCCCCTGGCCACACTCGTAGACACGCGAAGAACAATCCATAGTGGGGGATTTTTTCACATACTCTTGCATCTTTAAAAAATATAAGAAATTTCCACGCCTATTATATCACATGTGTCTGCACTGTGTAAAAATTTCATGAATTGATCACGCTCTGAGTGTTCAGAAATATTCATGCAACGCCAAAACCGTAGAGGGATTACTTCGATTTCATTGCCGTCCGTGAGGGGGGGGGACCTCACACCGGAGCCGCGTATTGCCTCTTCAGACATGCCACCACACCTTAAGACATGTATGAGGACCCGACGTAATGCTCTGGTGGCATTGCTACCCCCCGAAGGCCCCCAACCGGCCTAACCCTAGACTTGTTGACCTGGAGGTCTACGCCTTTGACTTCCGTCAGACGGGATTTGACCAATGGACGTTTTCACCTGGTTATAGGTCAGCCCATAGGAACACTTGAGAACAAGGTTTGGTTCAAACCCATCATAAGATTCCCTCCATGTCGACCCAACGTGGCCGTTTCCCCCTCCAAGTGACGATGACATTGCCGTCCATGAAGGAGTCACACTCCGGAGCCGGTTGCCGGGTGTTTGCGCCGGCCACCACAATCCTTGAAACAATCTGATGGATGTAGATATAAAATTTGTCTCAATTGGCCAAGGAATGAAAAATATACAACAAATTCAAAACAAAAGGGTGTTTTCTATAAATTTGAAGCAAACATGATTTAAGTTTGTTCAAATTTTAAAAATAGTATAGCAACAGAATCCTTTCAAGTAGGGATGGCAATGGGTAGGGTATGGGCGGGTGCAACCTCCTTCTACCCAAACCCATACCCATAGGAACTTTTTATACCCACCCACTTCAATACCCATGGGTATAAACTGACACCCATGCCCATACCCATCAGGTATCCTATACCCAATGGGTATCCATTGGGTACAATATATAGCAGTCAAATTATTATGAGGTAGAGAAATGAGTTCAAAATTCAAGTGATCATGGTAGAATAGTATAACACGTATGTTGCCTCCTCCAGTGGGTGGCCTCTTGGAGGCATTAGGGGAGTATGAGCGGCGGTTGGTGGAAGGCCGACGTAGTGGAAGGCGGTGGTGGGAATTGGGGATCACTGGATCGAGTGTTCGACAAGAGTCTAGTAGCTAAGAGTCGATATTTCATCTTTTAAGGAGTCACATAGGACGTTTGAGGAGTGGCGAGCAGGTGATTATGAGTCTATGAGCTATGACTTGTTTAAGGAATACGAGATTTAGGGTTGGACCATATGAGTTGGATGTTAACCCACATGTTATAGGAGTTATTTTCATTTATTAATTTTTGTTGGGTATCCATTGGGTTACCCGTGGGCACAATTTCTTACCCATGCCCTACCCATATATTTTGCGGGTATGGGTACCCATTACCCGTGGGTAGACAATCTCTTCAAGTCTTGCCCATACCCATTGTTTTCGGGTAGGGTGCCCACGGGTACCCATACCCATGGGCAAAACTGCCATCCCTACTTTCAAGATTCTGATGAAAAACCATATAAAATTTGTCAAAATTGATCCAACTATCAATTACTTATGATTTTAACAAACTATAAGGACCTATATGCAAAAGTACACGAGGTCACATTTCTAACATACTCAAAAACAAAAACAAACTGTATATTCATAATCTATGGAAAATTTTACCCCAAGTCGATATATAATTTGTGTATGTTTAAGTTTAGATAAGTTAGATTTAAATTATTCAAATTTTAACTTTTAAAAACATAAAAATAATTTAAAATAAAAAAAGATGATATCTATGCCTACGGCCGTAGGCATTGTTCTCGGCCAGGGGCTACCAGGAGGTGCCATGTGGCGAGGCTATGCCTACGGTAGCCGTCGGCATAGCTCTGCCACGTGGCAGCTCCTAATAAAAAAAAAAGATGATATTTATGCTGACGGCCGCCGTCAGCATAGATTTGACGGCGTCAGCCCACCGTTTGTCCCCTGGCCACGAGGGCCACCTCTATGCCGACAGCCTAATTATGCCTACGGCTGCCGTAGGCATAGATCGATATATGCTGACGGCCTTACTATGCCCACGGCTGCCGTAGGCATAGATGGAACTATGCCGACGGTATTCCCCGAACCGTCGGCATAGCTCCATCTATGCCGACGGCAGCTGTCGGCATAGATAAGGCCGTAGGCATATATGGTTATTCCAGTAGTGTATAAGGTATGGGCTGGAGATGCTCTCAGGGAGCGAGACCCTTCGAAGCTCAAAGTATGGTCCACTGTCTGTATGTGCAAATGCCTAGCTTAGGTATTCACGATTCGAGAATGTGACAGTTCAACATTTACACGCGCGTGTCTATCAACACCGCTGCTCGATCAATTTGCGTAGCGCCCGTCTCGACGCCGCTACGTCTCTCCCGGCGACGAACGGGTGCACGAGCAGCTCCCCGACGGACGCCCGCTTCCGGTGTTCCTTCTGCAGGCAAGCGGCCACGAAACTCCGGAGCTCCGGCGACGCCGCGCCGTCGGGAAGTGCCGGCAGCTCGCCGAAGCAGACGGCGCACATGAGCGCCGCCCAGGTCAGCTCCTGCCCGGCGGGGAGCAGCGGGTAGCGCCCCACGAGGAGCTCCAGGACGGTCACCCCCAGCCCCCACACGTCGGCGGCGTAGGGGTCGACGGGGCCCTCCTCGTCGCTGTCGCCCTGCAACGACCGCTCCGTGTCGAAGCGCTCGGGGCTCATGTACGCGGCGGTACCCTCGTAGGCCGCGCGATATTTGCCGGCGCGGGAGACGACCTCGGCTATGCCGAAGTCGGCGATCTTGACCTGCCCGCCACTGTTGACCAGGAGGTTCGCAGGCTTGATGTCGCGATGGACGACGCGGCGGGCGCGGAGGTACGCCAGGCCGGACAGCGCCTGCGCGGCCACCTCCGCCAGCGCCTCCTCCGGGAAGCCTCCCTGGCCGGCGCGGACGAGCGAGTCGAGCGAACCGCCGTCCATCAGCTCGAGGAGTAAGGCGGAGTCGCCGGACGCCGTCGGGAGCACCGAGTGGCACCGGACGATGTGCGGCGAGTCGACGCGCCGTACAACTTCTACCTCCTCGTCGGCGCCGGGGTGGCCGCGGTGAATGATCTTGAGCGCGTACAGCGCCGACGTGCGGCGGTGCGAGACCTTGTGGACGGTGCCGCCGTTCCCGCGACCAAGGACGGAGAGCTGGTAGAAGTCGATCAGGCGGAACTCGCCGTCCGGCCGAGCCGCCAACGTGGACGGCGTCGCCGCGGTGACCGGCGCCGGGGCGGGGCACCGGAAGGCCCACGTGGGAGCGTCGAGCTTGAGGTGAAGCTGCGGCAGTCGTCTTTCTCTGGCAGCCGCCATGATCTTGAGTCGCCGTGTGTATGTGTGTGTGTTTCGCAAGAACTGTATTGGCAATAGAATGATGAAATTGATGATCGAGTAACGGATGATGTTTTTGTGTGGAGGTGAGGTTAGCTTTATACTACGACCTGGCGGCGCAAGTTAATTTGGCTGACTGTGCTGAGATTTTGATGTCTAACTTCCGAATCTTTTTAAACCTTTCTTTTGAAAACGATGTGAAAATCTGCTTATTTATCTTGTGTGCAAGAATGGATATTCATGATGTTATTGAGTCTGAAACTTAAGGAGATTTATGCCAAAGCTTTCCTTCGAAATACCCCCGTAAAACATTGCTTGGTAAAAAATAGACGGTTGGGTTTGTTCCAGATGCTTGGGTTGGGTCGCCGTTTTGGGCATGTAATGTTTACACCGGTTTCCTCCATTCCGTTTCCGGCCGAGAATCGCTGATGGCTGGTAAGATACACTTGTAAGCTTAATACCGTTGTATAATAATACACCAATGCTTTTGGAATTATGATTTTGATGTATGTATTTGGCCTAGGCAGTGGAACTTGGTTTGTCTTCCCCTAGTTGTTAGATCTTCATTCACATGTCTTGAGATCAATCTTCACTTCGCTATGCTATACCCTAACTGCAATTGCCGCTACTGTCGCCTCGTCATTCTCCAGCTTCCGCCACCACACCTCCACCTTCTCCTTTTATTTTCATGACCGTGTTATCAATACATTGTTAGACTAGCGAAGTGTTATACAAAAAAAAAGTGCTAAAATATATGCACTACATCAACATAATGTACGTCTATCTACAGTGTCAACTGTCACAAAGTTCCAAACATAATTCAAGTCCACTAACCGAGTTAAGAAAGGCAAATTTCACCAACATAAGTATCTCAAAATTTTCTTATGTGAATAGTAAGTAAGGTACTATTCAGAACATGATGTGCTTTCCAATATCACTTAGATCAGATTTGCTAGTGTGTTTGTAGCATGGTAGCTACCACGAGTCGTGTATTATGTTATTCTTTAGATTTTGCTTTGTATGTTTATGTTTTTTCCTTTATTATATGTGTCTGTTCTACTATACTTCAAGTATTATGACTAATTTTTTCATGTGTTAAAACTGTTAAACTAGTCTGACTAATTTTTGAAGAAGTGTCAAGTGGGGTTATATAATTATCCACTATGCTAAGCCTGATCTTGATATTAATCCCAAACACTTGGGGGTTGAAAGGACCGCCGTCGCTAACGAACATTGTCATCTTTAATTTCAGGTGATGTGGATATGTACCTCTTAATTGGTAAGCTTAGTGTGAAAACATATGCCTAATTCAGGAGATATTCTTCTGGTAGCAGAGGAGATATTTACTAGTCCTAAGATGCAGACTGGTTGAGCGCGGGAATGAACACAACACAAACAAAAAGATGCATGATAGATTAGAATAGAATACCTTAAGTCCATAAATCGAGTTACTGTCTCTGATCCATATTACTAGAGCTGTGACAAGTAATTTGGATCGGAGGGAACACAACATTTCTAAAAGATATATACTACATCAATGTAATATACATATGTCTACAAATAATGTCAAAAAAATTCCAAAAAAGGTCTTTCAAGTCCATAAATTGAGTTACGAAAGTCAAGTTTCACAATTAGTTTCTCATAATTTCTTATGTAAATAGTAAACTAAGCTAGTATTCAGAACATGATGCCCTCTTCTGGTAACATGAAAGTTAAATTTGCTAGTGTGTACGTAGCATGGTAGCTACCACAAGTATAATCTATTTAGTGGACGTGCACACCATTTGGTTTTGTATGTTTATGTTCGTTTCACTTTGTTATATGTGTGTTGTACTCTCAATATTAGGTTTTCGGTCCGCTTTACCACATCCACACAAGTAGTTCAATTGCAGGAAAGTACACAAGAGGACTGGTTAGTGGGAGGACAACACAAACAATAATTCATGTAAGCTAGATACCTTTATAATTCTATCATGCGTGCCAAATTTAAAATGGGCCCGACTAATTTGTAAACAAGTGTCAAGTGGGGCTAGATAGTTATCCACTCTGCCAATAAGCCTCGCATTTGGGGGCTTAAGGACCGCCGTCGCTAACGAACACTGTCATCTTTAATTCGAGGTGACGTGGGTACATACCTCTTAATTGGCAAGGTTAGTGGGAAAACATAGCCCTAATTCAGAAGATATTCTCCCAGGGCAGCGGAGGAGATATTTACTAGTCCTAAGATGTAGACCGGCTGAACGAGAGAATGAACACAACACAAAAATAAAAAAGATGCATGATAGATAAGACTAGAGAGTGAGATGGATGCTGACGGGTGCGGGTGTTGTTGGACCATGCATGGAGTCAGCAGATCATATCTGGTTCAGGTTTAGCGCAAGCTTGAAGAAAGGATGCGGCCCGTGCCAACGTCGGCCATCACGCACGACCGCTTAGCACACCATTTTGGCCCGAGATTAGCTTGGTCATGGTTCTCATCTTCATTGCTTTAGTATATTACGTATTAATCATGTATGTTCGTTAATTGCACGTGCATAGTACATCGCCATTCATGTACTGTTCTTGCAACATTCGTTACTACTAGCAGATTTGTTGCCAATTGGTATTGCACATTTGCACCCTTGCAAGAAAGACATTTCTGACACGAGACTTCCCTTTGGAAAGCGAGCACGGAGGCGACTCTCCAACGAGGGATGAACTCCTGCAGCCCTCGAGAAAAAAGTTGGATAGTTATTTCCAATGGTTTTTGTGCACGTGAAGCTTGTACTGCAAGCTACATTCTCTTCTTAAGCCTACATTATCCTTGAGCCAATCCAGTACATCGTTGACATCTTCACCTTGAGCCAATCCACATGGTCGGCATCCACGCATCCCATTCCCGACAGTAGGATGATAGGCCACTGCCCACTGGCATTGACAACATCAACCTAATCTTCTTGCTGCATGATCATCGAACAGCCAGTGCTACGAGAGCCGGATGCATGTCGGCACGCCTTCTCTTCGTCAACCACAAGGCCCGGACGTGACGTACGTACCTTCGTGAGGCCACGGCGCACGTAGGACACTATGTATGCTATGCTTCGTGCATTATCCAAGAAGTACGAGAGCCAGTGCCTAGTTTGAGAGCAACCAAGTCAGAAGCTTCGCCTAAGCACAGCTGCTTGGAATCCAACGCCCCCGTATTTCTCACAGTGCCACGTCCACGCGGTTTCAGACTTCGGGCTGTAAAAGCAACTCGTCATATTGGTCCGATCTGCATAATAATAATAATGTCAAGATGATGATTTTAGCTGGCACTCTAGCAGAGGTCATAATCGGCATACTGTATGGATGGAGGTCGTCCTGTAAATGAACTCGCAACCTCTAAATTTGGAGATTGGGGAGGGAAGTTTCTGCTTCTTTCTCCCCACGTCACGGTCGAGATTTGAAGTTGTGCAAGCCAGATACACGTACCACCGGGCACTGATAATCACCGGCGAGCCATGGTGACGAATAGCCACCCGTCCATTAGTGGCCTCCCATTTCCAAGGCGGTTGTTCAAATGGCCATGCTGCTTCATCCCAGGCTATAAAACCTGGCGGCGAGGCATCCCCATCACCAAATCCCTATTCGCTACCTCCCCCTTCTCCCTTCCCATCTCCTCCACCGTCCGGGATAATGCCGCGCAAGGACGCAACCTATTGGCTCAACTTGGCAGCGGAGCGGAACCTCTTGTCACAGACGCCGCACACAGGCGCGAACCTCTCTTGTGGCAGGTGGCGGCAGATATAGCGTTTGTGGGAGATCCACCACTTCCCAGGGGATCGGGCGGCTCCACTAGCCACGGGTGGCACAGGGTTAGATTAAAGCTAAAATCTAAAAAGTGGCCGCGCACCAAATAGACGATCTGGGCGGCCGGCTCGTGACCGCACGATCGCTTGCGATCGGCCTCGGGGGAGCGCCAGGTGTCACCTGGTCGGTTCGTCCAACCGCGCGGTTGTGGGCGGTTTGTCCTTATCCGGACGAGCGTGGACCCACATGTAAGCGGGCGTGGCGTAGATCGTGAGCGGCCGTTTTCAAAACGCGAGCCGTTCTCGCTCTTTCTCCCCCTTTCTCTCCTGTTCCTCCCCCATTCTCCGCTCCTCTCCTCCGCCCTCGCTCTCGCTCCGCGGCGAAATCGCGCCGCGGCTCTCCAAATCTCCGGTGGACCGCGCGGGGATTCGCTGCTGGCCCTCGTCGGCGTTGCAGGTACCCAGTGCATCTCTCCTTTCTCTGTCTCGTCGCCGGGGGTCTAGGTCGTCTCGAGGTCGTCGGCGGCAGAAATGGCGGGCTGGGATTCCTAGGGTTTCTACGGTTTCTGTGGTCAACTTACTCGCACGGTCGTTTTGGTGTAGACGCTTTTCGGGTGGGATGGGTGTGCTTCTGTTCGACTAGTCACAGTGTCATTGGATCTGTAATGGTGGGGATTCGTGGGGGAATGCGTTTGTTGTTGGTGCAGGTGGTTGTTGGATTTGCGCTCGAGGCAGACGTCCGCGACTGCCCTCTGCTATCCTCCCTCTCTCTCTCTCGTCGCCGGTGGCGAGGTGGTGTCTTGGTTGACGGGTGGCGGATGTGGCGGGCTGCATAGGGGGGGAGCCCTTGCTGTGTTTCCGCTGTGTTTTGCTTCATTTTTGTGCGGTAGTGGTGGTGGTGGTTTTTGTCCCACGATTTGTCCTTGATTCGATGTTCATGGCCGCTGCAGGAAGTTTATGAACTGGTTGGCTATGCAATTGCGGTTCTGTGAACTTGCTGTCTCTTAGTTGTGTTCGAGTTTTGCAGAAGTTGCCGTGTAGTTGGTAGACACTTGTGTTCCAGTTGCACAAAATTCTATCCAGTTGGCTTCATTCATATAGTAGTTGGCTGTCCCTATATTCTGCAGTTGCACCAATTTTTTGCTAGTTGGGTGTCTACATACTGTTCAGTTGCACAAGTTGCCTGCTCAGTTGGCTACATCACTTTTACTAGTTGGCTGTCCATATGTTCTACACCTGCACTAGTTTGTCCCGCTTAGTTGGTTTGCTGTTTTGCACTAGGTCGACCGTCTATATGTTGTTCATTTGCACAATTAGATGGATGCATCCATATACTAATTGGCTGTATATATATACTGTTTTTGTGTTGCACAAGTTGCTCTGCTTTCGTGGTCAAGTTGGTTGTCCATGTGTTTTACAATGGACACCAGTTGCCCTGCTTAGTTTGCTTGCTATTTTGTGCTAGGTTGTCTGTCTACGCGTCGTTCAATTGCACAAGTTGCCTGATTAGTTGGGTGCATCCATGTACTAGTTGGTTATGTACTTCATTTTGCGCATCTTCTAACTCATTTTGCGCATGAGTTGGCTGTTTCCCCCTCTGCTGTGTGCAACTAAGGACTCTTGTTTGTGCAATTTTAGCACCAATGCTTGCCAGTTTTCCAATATAATCTACCCAATCCACCAGCGTTGTGGTGGCTGTGGTGGTTTATGTGTTATTCTCGTGCTTTGTGCAACTAGGACCCCTTGATTTGTGCAAATTAGTACCAATGCTTGCCATTTTTCCATTTTTTAATTTTTCTCAATGTGCAAGTCTTTTTGTTGTGGATATGGTTGTTTTCATGTGTCTCCCCTCATGTTCAACTAGGGACGCTTTTTTCAGAATAAGTTATCTCACTAAGCTTGTTGCCTTTACTTAACTTTTTTCTGCCTAGGTATTACTTGTCACAGTTGGCAAGTAATAACTAGGCAGAAAAAAGTTAGTTGGCTTTTTTGATGTCCAGTTTGCACAAGGTTTACTGCCCAGTTGGCTGCATCATTGTAGTAGTTGGTTGTCCACATTTTTTAACTATTTTTTTTGATTTCCTGCCGCAGGGCAAAAATGGTTATAATAGGAGGAGATGCGGATGGCAATGAAGGAGATGTATTTTTTTCACTTTTTTTTCTTTTGTTTTTGAGTTGTTTTCAACTTATGCATGTATGCTAATGTCTTTTTTTCATGTTTTCTTTTGGTTGCTTAATCAGCGTTCTGGAAGTCAGCCGCTTTGCCGGAACTCGAAGCGTCCTGCTAATCGCCAGCCACGACCTGCGCAGAGTGTTGAGCAGGGAGAGGATGTTCAGGTAAGTGGCATGCTGATGACACAAGTCCATTTTTTTGTTTTGTTTGGGTCATATAACATTTTTTTTGTTTTTTCTCATGCTCATGTTTTTTATTTTTTTTCTTAGGATGCTGATCAGTTCCGTGTTGTAAAGCGGACTAGACGTGCAGCACTTGGCAAGGGAGCTGAGTCATCTTCTAGGGTAAGTAAAATCTCAAATATAAGTGTTTTTCTCGCCTTTTTTAGATAGTGATTAAATTATGCAGCAGTTCGGACCACTATTTTTGTTTTTAGTCTGTCAATAACAACCTTTTGTAGTTGACATCTCTAGTCATATTGATTTAAATACAGTTGACATTAGTTGGCATTAGTTGGCATCTTGTAGTTCACTAGTTGGCATCTTTTCATAGTTGACATCAGTGGTCATTTTTTTGTGCAGGCAGCAGTTGCTGGAGAAGCTGTCGCATCTTCCGCAGCAGATGCTGAGGTATGTGGGTTTTGTGTGTGTGTTTATGAGCTATTTGAATAGTTCTTTGCAAACCTTTTTTTGTTTTGTTTTTGAGTTGTTTTCAACTTATGCATGTATGCTAATGTCTTTTTTTATGTTTTCTTTTGGTTGCTTAATCAGCGTTCTGGAAGTCAGCCGCTTCACCGAAACTCGAAGCATCCTGCTAATCGCCAGCCACGACCTGCGCAGAGTGTTGAGCAAGGAGAGGATGTTGAGGTAAGTGGCATGCTGATGACACAAGTCCATTTTTTTGTAGTTGACATCTCTATTCATATTGATTTAAATACAGTTGACATTAGTTGGCATTAGTTCGCATCTTGTAGTTCACTAGTTGGCATCTTTTCATAGTTGACATCAGTGGTCATTTTTTTGTGCAGGCAGCAGTTGCTGGAGAAGCTGTCGCATCTCCCGCAGCAGATGCTGACGTATCTGGGTTTTTTGTGTGTGTTTATGAGCTATTTGAATAGTTCTTTGCAAACCTTTTTTTTAGTTACTGTTTTTCTTGTGTTGCAGTATCATTTCTTATTGTTGCACATCCACTAGAACTTTTTGTAGCTGCCAGGTCTCGTTCTTTTTTTATTTACTGTTTTTATTGTTGCACATTCAGTTGCACACTGGCAGTCTTGCAGTTGTCCTCATGAGCTTTATTAGTTGCACAAATACATCATATTAGTTGGCATGATCCATTTTATGAATATATAGCTCATTCTAATACTGATCCAAATGATGATTGCTAGTTTTTTCATTCTTGTTTTTTCTCTTGTGTTTAATGTTTGTGTAATGCTTTCATTTTCTAATCAACAGGCCAGCGGTGAAGGAGTTGAGGTGGCTCCAGGGGAAGATGTGGAGCGACCATCACAAGCAGGCAGGATAAGGGCATCACCAGCGCGCTTTGCAAATTTCAACACCTCTCTAACCCCACTACAGAAATCAGAGCTAGTTTCGAGGTCGGTCGGGGGGCTATTGAACTTATCAGACACACTTCCAGCGGACCTCACTAAGTTCCTGGTTGTAATGCCCCGAGACCGATGTGCCAGGTGTCGTCCAGTTATTCGCTGTTGTTGCGTTGTCTTTGCTTGCGTGTCATGCATTGCATATCATGTCGTCATGTGCATTTCATTTGCATACGTGTTCATCTCATGCATCCGAGCATTTCCCCCGTTGTCCGTTTTGCATTCTGGCGCTCCGTTCTTCTCCGGTGGTCATTTCTACCTTTCTTTCGTGTGTGGGGATTAAACATTTCCGGATTGGACCAGACTTGCCAAGCGGCCTTGGTTTACTACCGGTAGACCGCCTGTCAAGTTTCGTACCATTTGGACTTCGTTTGATACTCCAACGGTTAACCGAGGGACCGAAAAGGCCTCGTGTGTGTTGCAGCCCAACACCCCTCCAAAGTGGCCCAAAACCCACCTAAACCTCCTCCATCATCTCGGTCGTTCGATCACGATCGCGTGGCCGAAAACCGCACCTCATTTGGACTCTCCTAGCTCCCTCTACCTATATATATGTGATCCCCTCCGAAATATTCGCGGTACAAACCCTAGTCCTCTTCCACCTCGCGCCCGGACGTTTCTTCCACCGACGGACATGTCCGTTTCAACCTCCGCCGCCGTCCGCGCCAATGGCCTCGCGCCACCTGGCATACCCGCGCCGTCCACCGTGCGGCCCGTCGGAGCCTGCCGCGGGCCCTCCCGGCCCGCTTCGTCTCCACTGCGCCCCGACGCCCGCGCCTCCTCGCCGCGCCGCCCGCTCTTCGCCCCGACTGCCCGACGCCGCCGTGCCTCGCGCCGCCCGGCGACGCCACCGCCATCGCCGGCCACCATGGCGCCATCATCGCCTCGCCGCCACCGCGGCCAAAACCGCCCGCAGGGGATGCCGCCCCCGCCGTCCGGCCTCCCCTCGTCGCCGGTCCACCACCGACCTCACCGGCCTCCTCTCCTCCGGCCTCCCCCTCGGTTTTTCCTCGCCGGAGCAGAGACCTTCTCGCCGGAGATCCTCATTTTCCGCGTTGCTACAGTAACTCGAGATCCAGATCTGGATCCACCCGACGGTTGACTTTTCTCCTCCAAACCCTAAGTATTTTGCAATCTTCATCATGTCACAACTTTGCACCCGTAACTCCGATTTGAGCTTATAGCATATCAAATTGTTCGTCTCAGAGAGTACATCATTTCATTCCATTGCATCGTTTTCATTTGAGTTCATCTTGATGCCCGAAATGCTGTTAGAAGAGGGCTACTTGAGATAAATTGTCAGATCTGCTGTTCCATTTAGATATTTGTCATTTTTGCCATGATTATTGTGTGCATGATATGCCCCTGAGCTCTACATATGTTTTGTTAAGGGTTTTTCCATCTTTCCAGAGGTCCAACCCATGTATTTTTGTGATGTGTGTGGTGACTAGCACAAGCTTGCAAAGTGAGGCACTTGTTAGTGCTGATTTCAGGGACTTAGCATTTCCACTAAGTCCTTGAGCTGTTTATCTCATGATGCCATATGTTCATGTTGTTTCCTAGTGATCCATGCCTCTTTTGAGGATGATCAGTAAGGATGTTTTGTTAATCTTGTAGTTCTCTATCCATCTATGTCTTTGTTTGCAACTATGGAGCACCCTAGCTTGAGTCAATCGAGCTCTACTTTTGCTACTTCGTGAATCTGGGCAGATTGTCTACTTGTTAGCGATTTTGCCGATGATGTTGTAGTTGATCCGTGCATGCTATGCTATTGTTCTTGCCATGTCTAGCTTGCATTTTATGTATTCTTGATGGGTGTATGCTTAGCTTATCATGACTTTCTCCGTAGTGAGTGCATCGAGCTCGTAAACATGCCTACTTGATATCTGTTTTCAGCATGCTCCAGTTTTCACTAAGTCTGTGATCTGATTATGTTTTTGCCATGTTCACATGCTTGCAATTGTATTTTCTAATCCCTTTTGGCTCAAGGTCACTAAGGGAATTTTGTTAAGCTCTTTTAGTAGCTCCATGCCATGCTTTACTTTGCCATGTTCAGGTCCTGTAGCATGTAGTTTTGTTGCTCCAAAGAGTGCTACCTGATCTGAAATTCCAGACAAGTGTTAATTTCACTAAGTCTGAGATCTGTTTGTCATATGCATTTTTGCCATGCTTGTTTGAACCTGTTAATGGATGAATTGGCCGTAGCTCAGTGCTAGGCTTTTGTTAAGCATCTTGAATGCATCCCTGCCATGTATTTTGTTGCCATGTTTGGGTGCTGTAGCTTGTTCATCTCATTGCATTTAGATGGCTACTTGCTGTAAATCGAAGATCGTGGTCATATTTGAATTGCTTGCCATTTCCAAACCGTAACTCCGATTCCGGTGATCTTTATATCGTTTTCAAGCGATTTCATCTCATCTTTCCAGTGGCACACTTGGTTTTCCAAGTTGAGGCCAGGATCTTGCATTTCCTGTCACATCTTGCATATGCATCCCGCATCGCATCCCGCATAGCATACCATCCTTGCATCATATTGTTTGATCCTTGCACGTGGTTGATTGTGTCCTTGTTGCTTGTTTGTCTTGTTTGGGTAGAGCCGGGAGACGAGTTCGCTAACAAGGAGCCTGTTGAGTTTGCGTTCGAGGATCCAGTCAACTCTGACAACTTTGCAGGCAAGATGATCATACCCTCGAAATCACTACTATCGTTGCTATGCTAGATTGCTCGCTCTTTTGCTATGCCAATGGTACAATGCCTACCACTTGCTTTCAAGCCTCCCAAATTGCCATGTCAAACCTCTAACCCACCATGTCCTAGCAAACCATTGATTGGCTATGTTACCGCTTTGCTCAGCCCCTCTTATAGCGTTGCTAGTTGCAGGTGAAGATTGGAGGCCGTTCCTTGTTGGAACATTTATTTACTTGTTGGGATATCATTATATTATCGTGTTATCTTAATGCATCTATATACTTGGTAAAGGGTGGAAGGCTCGGCCTCTCACCTAGTGTTTTGTTCCACTCTTGCCGCCCTAGTTTCCGTCATATCGGTGTTATGTTCCCGGATTTTGCGTTCCTTACGCGGTTGGGTTATAATGGGAACCCCTTGATAGTTCGCCTTGATTAAAGCTTTTCCAGCAATGCCCAACCTTGGTTTTACCATTTTCCACCTAGCCTCTTTTTCCCTTGGGTTTCCGGAGCCCGAGGGTCATCTTATTTTAGCCCCCCCGGGCCAGTGCTCCTCTGAGTGTTGGTCCAACCGAGCGATGTCCGGGGCTACCAGGGGCAACTCTGGGCTAGCCTCCCCGACGTCTGGCTCATCTGAGTGTGCCCTGAGAACGAGATATGTGCAGCTCCTATCGGGATTTGTCGGCACATTCGGGCGGTGTTGCTGGTCTTGTTTTAACCTGTCGAAGTGTCTTGAAGAACCGAGGTACCGAGTCTGATCAGAACGTCTTGGGAGGAGGTCTATTCCTTCGTTGACCGTGAGAGCTTGTCATGGGCTAAGTTGGGACTCCCCTGCAGGGATTTGAACTTTCAAAAGCCGTGCCCGTGGTTATGGGCAGATGGGAATTTGTTAATGTCCGGTTGTAGATAACTTGAACCTTAACTTAATTAAAATGAATCAACTGAGTGTGTTACTGTGATGGCCTCTTCTCGGCGGAGTCCAGGAAGTGGACACGGTGTTGGAGTAATGCTTGCCACAGGTTTGCCCTTTAGTTATTCGACCGTGTTTTGCCTCCTCTTCTCGCTCTCTTTTACGAACAGGATAGCCACCATATTTGCTAGTCGCTTGCTGCAGCTCCACATATATTTTACCTTGCCCTACCTATAAGCTTAAATAGTCTTGATCGCGAGGGTGCGAGATTGCTGAGTCCCTGTGGCTCACAGATTACTATTACACCAGATGCAGGGCCTGATGATTCTGCTCCAGGTGACACGCTCGAGCTCAAGTGGGAGTTCGACGAGGACTCTCAGCGATACTATGTTTCCTTTCCTGATGATCAGTAGTGGTGTCCTGTTGGGGGTGATCGGGACCGTGTCGCATGTTGGGTTATCTTTTATTTTGGCGCCGTAGTCGGGCCATGAGTGTTTGGATGATGTAATGTTATTTATGTACCTTGATTGACGTGGCGAGTGTAAGCCAACTATGTTATCTCCCCTTTTATTAATTATATTACATGGGATGTTTGCGAAGATTGCCTAATTTGCGACATATGCCTTCAATGCGATTATGCCTCTAAGTCGTGCCTCGACACGTGGGAGATATAGTCGCATCGAGAGTGTTACACTGGTGCAGTCCTACCAACCACAGACCTCTGAAATGGTTTTCCCAGGAAGGGGAAGGATCCGTGTCGATGCTGACAGTGTTCAGAGGGTATTTGATCTCCCAAACAAGGGTCCAAAAGTCAGATATTTAGTTGACAAGGATGCCACTAGGAGATTCAGACAGGCTTTCAACATAACTGGAAATTCTCATCCCCAGATCACTACATGGCTCAAGATGATTCAGGATATGGCTGGAAGAACGGATGACACATTCTTTATGGCCTGGCTTGCGGTTGCCTTCAGCACTTTTCTAGCACCAACCACGGCCTTGAAGCTCAGCCCAAAGTGTTATGGACTTGTGCTAGATCATCAAATGCTAAAGAATACAAACATCTGCCTCTTTGTAGCAGAACACATTAACGAAGCTTTCCGGAACATGGACCAGGAGAAGCAAACTGTCTGCTCCTGCTTGTATCACTTGATGGTTAGTGAAAACGACCACTTTTTCCATCTGTTCCTGTTCTTTCTGTGCAGTTACAGTTTGCTGAAATTCTCATAACAATAACTGAACTTGGCCTTTTCTTTCGTTTGGGTCTGGTGCAGATACTATACCTTGATGCGCTCGTACATGACATCCCAGTAAGCAACTGCGCGATACGATCGAATGCATGGGATAGTACTCTAATTGCCAAGGTGATCAAGAAGGATACTATCTCTCCTGGTGTGTTCGGCAAATTACAAGTGAGTTCTTTTTTGTTTTTTTCAACAGTGTCTTCCTTCTATGTTCTTTTGATGTCTAGTCACTCTTTTTGGAAATTGCACAGAAAACTGTCATCAGCTGGCACAACAATGCATGTAGTTGCACAGCTTGTAGCTTTTAGTTTGGCAATCTGCACACATGTTCATTTTAAATTGGCACACCATCTTTTTTAAGTTGCACAGTTTTACTAATCTTGTTGCACAGATGTGTTGCATCAGTTGGTAGAAACTTTTTTTAGGTGCCATGTGTGTTGCACAGTTTTTGTGTCTTTGTTCAGTTGCATATATGTATAGTTGAATTTGTCTACCCCAGTATCTTGTTGTAGTTGCACAGGTTGTAATGTGTGGTTTCATTCAACACACAAATCTATTTTTGATAACCTTGTTATTTTCTGTTTCTCTTTTTTTTCACATCAGCTTAAAGAGGAGTATAGAGGCACGGAGCAGACACCACTGTTTGGTGGAATTTTGCAAGATGAAGCATTCGTGGCATCCAAGTTACCAATAACATACAATCCGCAGGTTAGTGTTTTGCATACAGAAACTTGTATCACTTACCAATATTTTTCTATTAACTGGGATGTATGTCCAGATGGACATGTATAACTTTTGTAGTTGCGAGAATACAGAATTTAGTTGGCTGTGATGTATGTTCAGTTGCACATATAAGCTTTTGTAGTTGCACATGTTCTTTTGGACAGTCAAAGTGTTCATTTACAACCATTGTCATCAACTTTTGGCAGAATGCATGTTTTTTAGTTTGTGCCACAGTGCATGTGTAGTTGGCTAGAATCATGTTTTTAGTTGGCCAGAAAGTGTGTATTAGTCGTTTTTGCTTATCACATCATGGTCAGTTATAGACATTTTTACTTTTTATTATTTTTTCTAACTGAATTAGTACTGAATCTTTTTTGTGTTGATGCAGAAAAAGACAAAGATTGCAAAAGTGGTCAATGACCTGTGCAAGGCTGTAACTGAACAGGTTGGCACCTTCATTGAAGCAGTTGCCAAGATCGATGACGAGGAACCAGATATTGATCCTTACGTACAGCAGCCATCAATGCAAACTGGGGCGTCACGCCGTGCTCCAAAAAGAAAGAGACGGCGGTCAACTATACAAGAAGAAGAAGAGTTTGTTGAGGATGAGTCAGAAGAAGATGAGGAAATGGAAGCAGCGATAGGTGCTGACGACGATGAGGACACAGATGCGGATGAATCAGAGGAGGAGGACAAGGATGAGGATGACAATGAAGAAGATGCAGAGGAGGAGGAGGATGAGGAGGAAGAGGAGGAGGACGAGGAGGAGGACAAACAAGAAGAGGACAAAAGAGAGGAGGAGGACAAGGAAGAAGATAGTGATGCAGAGGAGGAGGAAGAAGAAGGTGAGGCCAAAGAGGGGGACGGGGACAAAGGGGCAGCAGTTGATGGCAGTGAGAGGGGAGAAGACAAAGGCGCAGCAGATGATGGCAGTGAGAGGGAAGAAGACGATGATGAAGAAGACGAGGATGGTTATGGTGATGATAAAGGGGGATCCAATGGAGGCAGCGACAGCATCGATGACGATGATGATGACAACGCCCCTGGTTCTGGTGGTACAGGTGGCAACACATCCAGGAGGACTAGCACTTACGCCACCCCTGCGAGCAGCAGCAATTCATTGAGTAGCAGGAGCACACTACAGATGTTAATTGACAAAACTTGCTGGAAAGACAAGGATTTGCCGAAGTCAAAGAAAAATGACGTAGCAGAGTCTCAGGGCAGCATTGATATGTTCAAGCTCTGCAACTTGAAGCCAGCTTTGCCAACCACCTTTCCCGTGCCAGATTTCAGCGACAAAGATATGTGTGAGAAGATCAACTTTGCCATTGACAAGAGCCTGTTCTTATCAAGTGATGCTGAAAAGAATCAAATTGACATGGAGGAAGCAGGAAAGGGTCTTGATTGGGTTCATTCAAAGAAAAAATACAAGGAATATTTAAAGCAGCTCCCAGACCTAAGCTCCAGCAAGAGCAAGGCAGCATCCACAGAAAACCCTCACGTGGTCCAGAAGCGTAAAGCAGTTTCAATGAAGAAGAATCTGCAGTTGCCTCAAACCAAGGAGAAGATGGTGAGTGCAGATGCTGACGTAAATATGGTCAAGGAAGTTGTGCTTCAAACTGATATGCCAACTATAGTGAGCAGAGAGCCAACCAATGTCAGAGAAGTTCAACAGATCAAGGGGAAGACCCCCCTTTCAACAGTCCCACCAAAACCACCTAAGCAGAAGATTTTCAAGTTTGCCAGGGGCGCAAAGGGGGAACAGGCCACAAAAGATTTGGGGTTCAGAGACGAGAGAGAGCTGCGAGCCGCAGCCATTGATGCAGGGGTGCCAAGTTCTGCTAGGTTGCTGCCAACTCAGACTGGAAAGATGCCAACTACAGATACCAGTGTGCCAACTGATGTGTCAGTTAGCAGCATGGTCACAGTCAAAACCACCACAGCTGGTCAGGAAGGCACCACTGCAACTGCAAGTCCCAAGGTGCCTACTCATAGAGATGCTTCAATGCCAAACACAAAAGGAGGTGATCCAACTATCAAAGTGCCGTCCCCAAGAGCTGACTTTCAACAACCATTAACACAAGAGGAGGTGTTCGACATTATAAGTAGGTGCAAGCCTCCAAGGCCTCCAACTACAACACTATTGCGAACCAAGTCAGTGAATGATGCACCCGTGTTTGTGCCGCAAGGAGATGCCCTGGTCCTTGAACCCTTACGAAGATCAAACTCTTATCATGGTGACGGGTTCTGCGATGCACCATCTTTTGACCTCGGCATAGATGGTGATGCTCCAGCAGCAGAAACAGCGGAAGCCGGTGTGATCTGCATCGATGAGTGTGAGTTGGACCCAGCAGCTGTGAATGAAGGATGTGATGCTGCTGATGCTGGCAAGGCAATAGCTCAAGAACTAGATGTTGGTTCACCAGAGAATTGCCACACCCCGATATGCGCAGAACCAGAACTTGGCACGAGCAGTTCTTCGGGACCACCTCTTGCACGAAGACAGATGAGGGTAAGAAGGCCCGCAGCATCTCAAAGGTCTCCATTCATCGACTACAAAAAGAAGAAGACTTTCAGCACCAATGAGGTAGTGAACAAGCTTTACGCTGCCCTCTTGTATTGGGTCAGGCATCACAAAGGAGCAGATGATGGAGCTACCAGGTAAACTAACTCCCCACAGCCTACATACATATCTTTTTCAGTTGCATAGGACCAGCCACTTAGTTGCACATAAAGCATAACATGTTGCACAAAACAGGGCTTTTAGTTGCACACTGTTCTGTTTTCATTTTCATGCACATTTTTTTGGCTGCTGTGACCCTTCGAGCTAACTTGTCTTTTTATTGCTTTCAAAAAAATCAGCCCTGAGATAATCAGGTATGGTGCTTTCTACATTTCTTTAAAGGAGTTAGTTGATTCGATGAAGCCGGTTCAATGGTTGTCAAAAATTGTTATTGACACTAGAATCTTACACATCATGGATAACTTACCAGAAGGGTCAAAGAAGGTTGTTATGCCACTGAGGTTTTCTGTAAGTTTTTCCAAAACCTTCTTTTTACCCTCATCTTTGTTCTGTAGCACTTTTTTTGTTGACCATTTGAGGGAGGCCTTTCACCTACTAAGGAGTTTTGAACCATGTTTTATAATCTTTGCAGATAAAATTACAGCAAGGGATAAATAAGAAGTTTGATTACAAGAACCGTCTCGACAAGAAAGACTTGGTGAGTGTTGTGCCCACATGATCAATCTTTTTTTAGTTGGCACCCACAGCATGTCCAGTTGCACATGACACATCTGTTAGTTGGCAGATACTTGTTGCAACCTGTTTTTAACTTGACCAAGTCTTTTACTGTTTTTCTTAGCTACAGCTTGTATTTGTGTCTGAAATCGTTCACGCTTGCAGGTCATGCTGCCAGTGCTCGAGTGCGCAGATGTAACCGATAAGGACGGAGGGAGGCATTATTGGGTCTTCAGTGTCAACTTGAGGGACGGACGCTTCGAAGTTCTTGATTCAAGCAGGACGCTGGACAACATTGAGCTGATGAACACCGCCTTTACCATTACGGGGGCAGTACGCCAGCTATGGAGGAAGCATTACCCAAAGTTCAGCATCGAGCACTTCCAGATTATTAACATTGACGTACCGAAGCAGCTCGGCAAGTAAGACAATAAGCATTTCATTCCTTCTCAATCATATACCATCATTTTGTAGTTTTTAAATTTTTCTACATGTGCAATCTTTAGTATTTTTAAGACACAGTACTAGTCTTCAATCTGTTTTATCATTTTTATGAGTTTCTAATGGATTATCTAGCTAGTTGTAGAGTGGCGCATAAGTAGTTGCACACTGGCACGTAAGCAGTTGCACAGTGGCACATAATGAGTTGCAGTAGAACACAAGCAGTTGCACAGTAGGACATAAGTAGTTGCACAGAGTGCATTACCTTTATTTGGTTTTAATTTTATGTGACAAATTTTTTTTGCCCATTTTTGCAGTAACGAGTGTGGGTTGTTCGCACTTCTTAACGCCACCGAGTGGAATGGTAGCCAAGTGCCCAACTACGACCCCAAGGAAGTACTCAACGTCAGGAAGAAGCTGGCATATGATTGGGTCACCAGCGTGCACAACGCCGCCCCATGGAGGAACTTGCTGAGATACGACAAGGAGTAGGTCGGTACTATTTTTTCTTTTTTCTGCTCCATGGAGGAAGTTGCTGGTTTGTACAATTTTATTAAGTAGATTTTGTAGTTGCACACTACTAGTAATTGCGTTTGCAACTCAATATCATCACTTTTGTTGATACATTAGGAGCACTGGATATACAATTGTTCAACAACTAAATATTTAACCAGTTGCCAACAAAGGCACAAATAGCAACTTTTTTTACACAGTGCATGAACTAATTCAAGCAGCATAAATTAGATAAAGAGGAATCATAGATGCTGAATGTGTCCACTTGGTCCCAACATTGCTAAAAAAGACATCATTATTTTCCTTTTTTGTTCCAAAGTTACATATGAGGAAACAGAATCACAGGAGTCTCTGTGGACACACACCAGCAGTGTGCTCTGTAGATTGGCACTGGCTGCATTTGTTTTTCTTCTTTGGGTGTAGCTCCAGCGCCGATTTGTATCGTCGGCTCTTTGCCCTACCCTTTGTAGTAGACCTTGGAGGATCCCTGGGCACAAAATCATCAGAAGCTTGTGCAAGGGATGCAGCCTCCAACGGGGCAGTAGGACCGTCACGATCACCTGTGTAATAATCATATAAAAAGTTTAGTATTTTTTTTATTGTGCAATCAGCACTGATGTTCTGTGCAACCACACAGTACATTTTATGCAACTAACTGGTTGATGTGTGCAAGTTAAGTTGAAAAAAACACCTGCAGTAGCACGGCCTGTCATGGTACTTGGATTGTAGTCGCCTATGGGCAGAACATGAAAAACAAGTTAGATTTTTAGCTTGATCCTCAAACTAACACAGCGCACGCAACTAGGCAGCATGTTCTGTTCAACTGGGCACTATGATATGTGCAACTAAAGTCACTCACCCTAGTTTTTGTTTTGGAGTCGGTGAAGGTACTAACCTGGGTGATGAGCCCCCTGAGTCCTGCCTGTAGGTCCATTGGGAGTAGCACAAAGGGCACTGCTAGTTGGGCCTGGCGGGGGAGGAGGTCTTTGAGGGTTGGCATCACCTATAGGCAGAACAGGACAAACAAGTCAGTTGTGTTTATCTTTTTGATGCTCGAACTAACACAGCGTGCGCAACTAGGTAGCCTGTTCGGTGCAACTGAGCACCATGATGTGTGCAACTGGAGTTGCAGATCTAGTTTGATGGGGAGTTGGGGGCAGGTAATTACCTGGACGATGAGCCCCCTGAGTGCTGCCTGTAGGGCCATTGGGAGGAGCACGCGGGGGAGGAGGTGGCGGAGGATGCCGTGTACAGCCAGGAGGGGGAGGAGGTCCTTGAGGGTTGACATCACCTATATCCATAACTGGAAAAATAAGTTAGTTGTGTTATCTTGATGCTTGAACTAACACAGCGTGCACAAATAGGCAGTATGTTCTGTCCAAGTGGCTACCATGGTGTGTGCAACTGGGCACAATGATGTGTGCAACTGAAGTTACACACCTAGTTAGATCAGGAGTTGGGGCAGGTAATTACCTGGATGATGAGCCTCCTGATTGCTGCCTGGAGGTGGAGGAGGTCCTCGAGGGTTGCCATCATCTGATGGCCCCGTTGCAGCAGTTGGTTTTTTCTTTTTCTTGGACTTGTTCAGGTGGCCGATCTCGGTACGTGTTGCACGCATATGCTTGTATACAATAGCTTGTGCTGGATCAGAACCACTCGCAAACTTTGCTAGTTTCCGAAAATCGTATATCATGTTCCTCTCCTTATCTGCTTCTTTGATTGAGGAGGCATTTCATCCGGTTGCTCATAACCAGTCCCTGGCGCACTTCATCTGGTTGCTCATAACCTCATTCACAGAGTAAGAGATATCAGGACGTGTAAGAGTTAGATACTGCAAAGCACCCACAACACTTCTGTAATTAGTTGCATCTTCTGGCCCAAGTGCTTCTCCACTTTTAATTGTAAGTTTTTCAGAAGTTGAAATTGGTGTAGTCACAGGTTTACAATTGTACAAACCTACTATCCTGAGTATATCAGTTGTATATTTTTCCTGTGTAAGAAGTATACCATCCTTGATCTACTTCACTTCTATGCCAAGAAAATAGTGAAGATCTCCCAAGTCCTTGAGAGCAAACTCTAGCTTCAGATCTTTAAGCAAACAAGTGGTAGCATCTGAACTTGAGCTTGCAACAATTATATCATCAACATAAACAAGCACAAATATAATAATATTGTCTTTATGGTAAAAGAACAATGAGGTATCTGCTTTGGATGGTGTAAACCCAAGTTGTTGTAACTGCATGCTCAATCTTGAGTACCAGGCTCTAGGGGCCTGTTTCAAACCATATAAGGCCTTATCCAACTTATAGACATGACGAGGTGTGCTTTGTTTCTCATATCCAGGTGGCTGCCGCATGAACACTTCTTCCTCAAGAACACCATGAAGAAACGCGTTCTGAACATCTAGCTGGCGTAAACTCCAACCTCTGGAAATAGCAATAGACAATACAAGTCGAATAGTGGCTGCCTTAACAACAGGACTAAATGTATCTTCATAATCAATACCAAATCTCTGCTTAAAACCTTTGGCAACTAATCTAGCCTTGTATCTGTCTATGCTTCCATCAGGTTTTCTTTTTATTTTATATACCCATTTGCAATCTATAACATTGCTACCCTTTTTTGGTGGTACTAAGTGCCAAGTTCTAGTTTTCATGAGGGCATCATATTCATTATCCATAGCCTCCTTCCATTCTTTATGAGCCAGAGCATCATGCAAATTATTTGGTTCTCCAACACTACTAAGAAAAGCACGTTTGACTCTGTCATACCGTACCGTACCATCATTATACTCCTTTTGTTTGATAATACCTGACTGTGACCGAGTGTGTCGACAAGGAGGCCGAACTGGTGCTGCTGACGTAGCCACAGGAGATCCAGAAGCAGTAGACACCTCCACAGAAGATCCTGGTACTGGATCCAAGGCGGATTCTGCCCCTGTAGCAGATCCTGACGCTGCCGACGCAGGTGTTCTTCTGGCAGCAGTTGCGCCAATCGACGCGTCGTCCCTGCCCGCGCCTGGGCTGGCGGGCTCCACTCGGGAGCGGCTATCGGCCATATACGTACCGGTGCCCGCGCCTTGGCCCACGCCTGGGCTGGTGGGCTCCTCCTGGTGGCGTCTGGCAACCACGCGCGCACCTGCGCCCGTGCCTAGGCTGGCGGTCGCACCCAATCGCGAAGCGAGACAAGCGGGGTCCGCCTGGTCGGCCACCCGTGCGCCAGTGGACGCATGCAGGGGAGGCATATCCTCCTGGGATAGTGCGCCATCAGCGACAGACGGGCTGACGCGAGAATCTGCATGGGATCCAGCGCCGCTGCCAAGCGCATCAGCATGGGATCTCGTGCCTGTTTTGTCCAGATCTGCACACATAAAATGACACCCACAATCTGCAGAATTACAGTTTTCTTTGGAATTTTCAACATGATCAACTTTATTTAATTCACCCCCGTGATCCGGAAGCAAGGCTATTTCAGCACGGAGAAGGGCGTCTGCGTCGGGATTAAGTTTGGCAAAAGGAAACAAAGTTTCGTCAAAAACAACATCCCTTGAAATATAGATATGTCCAGTAGCAATTTCAAGGCACTTATAGCCTTTGTGAAGATTACTATAGCCAAGAAACGAACATTGAGTAGAATGAAGCTCGAGTTTATGACGATTGTATGGACAAAGATTGGGATAGCATGCGCACCCAAAAAATTTCAGAGAGTTGTAATCAGGTTTTTGATGATAGAGACGTTCCAAAGGAGTAGAGTTGCCAATGACTTTTCTAGGTAAACGATTAATAAGATATGTGGCAGTGATGAAGGCTTCATCCCAATATTTGAGAGGCATGGAAGCATGAGCAAGCAAAGAGAGAGCAACTTCAACAATGTGGCGATGCTTACGCTCTGCCGAGCCGTTCTGTTGATGGGCATGAGGACAGGACACATGATGTGCAATGCCTATGCTACGAAAGAAGGAGTTGAGCTTCTCATACTCCCCTCCCCAGTCACTTTGGACTGTTAAAATTTTTCTGTCAAAGTGGCGTTCAACAAGTTTTTGAAACTCTTGAAATACAGAGAAAACTTCAGATTTATGCTTGAGTAAATAAATCCAAGTGAATTTACTGTAATCATCAATGAAACTGACATAATATTTTTTTCTTCCAAAGGAGTCTCGGGCATGACCCCATACATCACTGAAAATAAGCTCTAAAGGAGCATGAGATATACTATCTGACTTAGGATAGGGAAGTTGGTGACTTTTGACACATTGAAAAGCTTCACAAACCGAATCACTAACATGGCTATGTGACAAAGAAAGATTGCCTTTATTGACTATTTGCTTAACTATGACTGAAGAAGGATGTCCTAATCGTTGATGCCACCTTGTCAAAGAGGGCTTGGTGACGGAGTAGACCTGACGACGCTTGCGACTAAGTGCTCCGGATGTGATGGGGTAGAGGCCTCCAATGCATCTACCATGGTGTAGAAGTTCCCCCGTTGCCCGATCCTTAATAAAAAAGTAACGAGGGTGAGTTTCAAAGAAGATGTTATTATCAGTGGCTAAACGAGACATAGAGACAAGGTTTTTATTAGCTTGAGGAACATGAAGGACATCTTTGAGAACTAGATCACGTTTAAGCATAGGGGAATTAATATAAGCTTGACCAATGTGTTGAATATCCATACCTCCACCGCTTGCGGTATGAATCTGATCATGGCCGTGGTACTGTTCACGAAGGGCAAGTTGCTCCAACTCACTCGTGACATGATCTGTGGCACCGGAGTCAACATACCAGACGCCATCTCCTCCTTGCTCACGCATGGCTGCAGCAACATGGCGAGCATTGGGCACATAGTTCTCATCGAACCGGTGCCAGCAATCCATCACCTCATGGCCGGCCTTCTTGCAGAGTTGACAGCGAGGGCGGCCACG
Organism: Triticum urartu; assembly: GCF_003073215.2. Classification (NCBI taxonomy): domain Eukaryota; kingdom Viridiplantae; phylum Streptophyta; class Magnoliopsida; order Poales; family Poaceae; genus Triticum; species Triticum urartu. Next base: position 27,705,000 of record NC_053025.1, read on the forward strand.
GGAGGAGGAAGGGGGGTGGCGGCTGTTGTTGTTGTTGAAGCCACCACCCCCTGATCGGTTGCCTGTGTTGTTGTAGGTGTTATTGTAGCTGCTGTCGCCTGGAGCGTTGCCACGCCCGCACCCACCGCCACGTTGAGCGTGGTGACCGTGCCCACGGCCTGTCCACGCGAGGCGGCGTTGGCAGAGGACTGGCGAAAGCTGGCACCATGAAGGAGGCTGAGGCGGGCGTCGAAGCTGAGGAGCTGGCTGTACAGCTCCTGCACGGTGATGGGCTCAACCCGGGCAGCAAGGGCCGAGACGACTGGATTGTAATCCATGTCTAGTCCGGCCAAGATCTTGGACACGATCTCCGGATCAGAGAGCGCGGCAGCAGTGCAGGCAACTTCATCGGTAAGGCTCTTAATCTTTCCAAGGTATTCGGCCATAGTCATGTTACCTTTTTGGAGATTCGTGAGCTCGATGCGTGTATTGATAGCTTGAGCTTGACTCTGGGCGGCGAACATGTCGTGGATGGTGCGCCAGACTTCAGCTGGCGTCTGGAGCGTGGCGACTTAAGCAAGGATGTCGCGGGAGAGGGAGCCCATCAGGTAGCCTTGGAGCTGTTGCTGTTGTGCAAACCAAAGAGATCGCGCAAAGTTCAGTACCTGTTCTTCTTTGCCGTCCTTGGTAATGGTGAGGGTGGCCGACGGTGCCGGACTCTTCGCGTCGAGATGGTGCTCCATCTGCGCGCCCTTGATCTGGGGTAGGATGATGGCCTTCCAGAGCAGGAAGTTGCCCCTCGTCAGCTTCTCTTGCGGTGGCGATCCGAGGAAGGAGTTGGTGGAGGTGGAGGCGGACGAGGACGCAAAAGTGGAGGAGGTGTCGGTGGTGAGCGCACCCATGGTGCTAGCCGTCATGGCGCCAGTGGTGGTGGACATGGTTGCGGTCGCCTGGGTAGCTAGATGCAATCTCTATCCAATCTATCGAGGAAGAGGCTCTGTTACCATGTAGAAGTGCATGCTCTAGCCAATGCAACCAAAAGACCGATCTGATGGAAGAGACTAGGCAGCACATTATACGTCAACACCTCCGCCTTCCTGACTGCAGATTCAGCAGAGGGAGAATTCTCTCCCTGCACCCACAAGGACATGCACAAAAATTCAGAAGAGTGGAATATCAAAGCATATTAGAAGTAATCAGGATAGTGACTAAATAATATTGTAAAGAAAATGAACAAAAAATGAGGGTAAGCTAACTGCAGTTGCAGGAGACTAATTTGAGAGACAATTCATGCAGCATCTTTATTTCTCTCCTCATTGACATAGAAATGTTCTTACCATGGTAAGAAACTGAAACAATGTCAGTGGAAGTTAATACTACAATATTTGACTTTTGAATTGCTAAACTTAGAAAAAATGCTGCTCCAGAGAGGAAACCACGTCTATAGAAAGCCATTAAACAGTAAGAGTAGGAAAAGAAATGGTATTTCTACCCCAAGTTAAGCGCTATTAAAAAATGCACCATATTCTTGATTTAAAACAGTTGTACTCCCTCCGTTCCAAAATAGATGACCCAACTTTATACTAAGTGAGTACAAATTTGAGTCATCTATTTTGGAACGGAGGGAGTAATATTCATCTAGTTCCTTTTCAGTTTCAGAGATTAAAAAAATCCCAGGCCTGAAAGTAAGCTCTTCCCTGTTTAATACAACTTTAAATAATGGTGATGCAGTTAAAACATTAAAACATTCTTATAGGTAATTGTTTGCGGGCTTCAGGAGGCAACTGATAGTTCTCAACTGGAGTTATGATGACAGAAAGATCAACAATCGTTGCTCCCTGTACATTAGCAATCTAAGATTATAAGCCAAATCACCAAAGAGCGGTGAGATGAAATATCACCAAGTAATAAGTTTCAGGAGCTTGAACGTACTGAGAGAAGCACAGCAGTGTCTGCTCCTTGTGAGTCCTTAAATGTGACGTACGCAAGTTGTGACCAATCAGTTTCGCTGATGAAAACATCAACTGGGTAATAAAATTATCATTTTTGAACTATACAGAATGTAGGCAGATAAAGGAAAGAAGCTAGAAAGCCCAAGGCCTCAGTCGGCCCAAGAAATCCAGTGCAGGGAACCTGGCCTGAAACGCTAGGTAGCAGAAGGCACATCCGAGGCAGTTGACCTGAAAACCTGCCTAATTGTCGCCTAAATCGGTTGATTCTAACCTAGAGGGGGGGATTGTGAGATTTGACATGTTTTCTCATTTTTTACCTAAATTTAGGTTGTTCTTAGGCATATCCTAGGCGTGCCTGGCCTCGTGTGCCTCAAACCTGGCTAGTGCCTTGCTCAATTTGTGGGCTTGGTTGGGCCTTGGCTCGGCCGAATTCAGTTGATTATTATACGCCTCGCCTCGTCATCATGGTCGGTCGATCATGTAGAAAAGCGATATCAATATGACGTACTCAAATAAATAGAAGCACTTGCTTTAGAGGGAGAAGGTCAAGGAAGAAGAAGAAGAAGGGGGGCTTTCTCCCCCTCGCTTCCGGTGGCGCGGAACGCCGCCGGGGGCCATCATCACCGCGATCTACACCAACACCTCCGTCATGTTCACCAACATCTCCATCACGTTCCCCCATCTATCTACAGTGGTCCACTCTCCCGCAATCTGCTGTACCCTCTACTTGAACATGGTGCTTTATGCTTCATATTATTATCCAATGATGTGTTGCCATCCTATGATGTCTGAGTAGATTTTTGTTGTCCTATCGGTGATTGATGAATTGCTATGATTGGTTTAATTTGCTTGTGGTTATGTTGTTGTCCTTTGATGCCCATCATATGAGCGCGCGCGTGGATCACACCATAGGTTTAGTTGTATGTTGATAGGACTATATACTGGAGGGCAAGAGTGACAGAAGTTTCAACCTAGCATAGAAATTGATGCATACGGGATTAAAGGGGGGCCAATATATCTTAATGATATGGTTGGGTTTTACCTTAATGAACGTTAGTAGTTGTGGATGCTTGCTAATAGTTTCAATCATAAGTGCATAGAATTCCAAATCATGGATGACATGCTAGCAGTGGCCTCTTCCACATAAAACTTGCTATCGGTCTAGTAAAGTAGTCAATTGCTTAGGGAGAATTTCACCACTCCTACCACCACTTTTCCAACTCGCTATATTAACTTAGTTGTGTCTTCATCTAAACAGCCCCTACTTTTTATTTACGCGCTCTTTATTATCCTGCAAACCTATCCAAAAACACCTACAAAGTACTTCTAGTTTTATACTTGTTCTAGGTAAAACGAACGTCAAGCGTGCGTAGAGTTGTATCGGTGGTCGATAAAACTTGAGGGAATATTTGTTCTACCTTTAGCTCCTCGTTGGGTTCGACACTCTTACTTATCGAAAGAGGCTACAATTGATCTCCTATACTTGTGGGTTATCAAGACCACCTCAGCCCCAAGCCGGCCGGTGTCGGCGACAAGCCGGTCGTAATGAAGGTCGGCTCGAATCAGCCGGGTCCTCCAAGACAGCACCTCGGCTGCAGAAGAAAGAGTCAGAAATGAAGACAATGATATAAGATTCGACCCAACTGCTACACAGTTGGCCCCAATCTCGGGGGCTGCACCCAGTGGGTGCGCTAGCGCCCCCACTAAATAAGAGCACGCAAAAGAAATACCTGCCGTGGCGCGGAGCTCCTCCTCCTTGGCGGCGAGCTGCTCCTTGAGCTGCCGGTGCTTCTCGAGGAGCCAGTTGAAGATGCTGACCCGATAGGAATCCAGTTGCTACAAGAAGCGACGGTCAACATGAAGACATCAATTTAAGATGCAACCCAACTGCTACCCAGTTGGCCGGAATCTTGGGGGCTACACTTAGTGGGTGCGCTGGCGCGCCCCCATGAAGAAAAAGCAACAGGAAAAAAAATAAAAGGCAAGGAAAATACTTATGGTCACGGCGCGCTCCAGCTCTCGCGCCTGCTCCACCTCGGCCTGGGCGAAGGCCTGGATCTGGTCCGCCCACCCTCGCAGGCGCCGGGTCACGGCGGCCATCGCCGCCTCCTCCTGGGTCAGAGGACCGAAGAAAACCTCGCTGGGCCCGCTTCACGTCGGCTGCGACCCGACGGCCCGGCGTCCCCCTGGCCTGAGCACCAGGGTGCGCTCTCCGCTGGCCGCCTCCCCCGTGGTCGGCGCCCTCTGCGGCGCACCTTCCGGCACCATCGCCGGTTCGGTGGCCGGGGTGTCCTGCGGCCCCACCACCATCGACGCCCCGCTCGTCAGCGCCTGGGGCGCCCACTCCGGCGCCGTCCGCGGCGCCTCCCTCAAAACGGCATCATCGCTGCCTCCGCCAGCCCTCGCCCGCTCGACCACGTCGGTCCGCGGCGGGGTGCCGTCCTCAAGCACCACGACCTCCAGGTCGAGGTCCATCACGTCCGCATGGCCATCCCGGCCGTGCTCTCACCTCGACGCCGGCACAAAGACCGACGCCGCCGCCACCGTCCCCGCCGGCATCTCCGGCCAGACCGGTCCCTCGCCGGCCCGCGCCCATGTCGCCGCGGCGTTAACCAAGGCATGGGTCAACGCCACCTCCATTCCGCCCACGACCCGGTTCCAGTCTTGCCAGGCCTGGTCTTCGGCGCCAGCCGGGTCCACACCGAGGTTCAGATCCGCCGCCTCCGCCCGCTCCTCCTCCTCGTCCTGGTTGACGGTGCCGGACCGACTCCTCCGGAACGCGGCGCCCTGATTGGACGCAGCGTCTGACGCCGCCACCGCCAACGAGATCGGTGACCTGAAACAAAGGACAAAATAAAAACACAAGAGCCAAGCAGCTCGGTCACTCGATTCAAGCAAGGAAACTCACCTCGGCACCACCGGAACGGTGGGCCTCGCTGCCCTCCCCTGCGGAACGCCGCGCCTCCTCTTGGCGGGCGGCTTCGCGCCACCAGCCGGGTCCGCCGCGCGTTTCGCGGCCGGGGCCCATGGCGCGACGTTATCCTTCCCGTGCGGCCGGCTCGTCGCCGCCGCCCCCCAAGACGACCCGGCTCCGGCCGCGCCACCTCCACCACCTGCCACCACTACAACAACAACTCGCGTCAGCATCGCCAAGACCATCCCAGAGCCGGCAACTCGAAGAAATGGAGACAAGCTTACCGGCACGGCGCCCTGCGCCCACGTCGGCGGTCGCCCCCTCCCCTCCGCCATGGGCCTCGGGCTCCTCCGAGACAGCTCGGGCCACCTGCATCCGCGCCCGGTCGTAAGGATGCCGGATGGCGTTCAGAAGTATCTCCCGCATCGTGTCGGGACGAACAAGAAGATGAGTAGCAGCAAAGTATGGAGACCAGGGACTCACTGCAGGCACCGGATTCGCTTGGCTGTACGGAGACTTCCCGAACTCCCAGTCGTCCCACAGGTTTGCCTTGGAGATGTCGTTGACCCGGCGGGCGACCTAGTCTGCCCCCAGCCGCAAGTTCGACATGCGGGTGGGGTCCTGAAGCCCCGTCATCTCACCGATGAGATGGCTACAATACTGTAGCGGCAGCACTCGGCGCCTGATGAAGGCGGTGATGAGGTCGGTGCCGGTGAGCCCTTCCCGCTCCTTCATCACCGACACCCGTTCACACAGGTTGAGCACCTCCTGCGACGGGTGCTTGGGGTAATAACCCCAGTTCTTCTTCTCCTTCGGTGGCAAGTTGACGAAGGGCGGCAAGTTGATGCGGTCCGCGCCGATCTTGCGGACGTAGAAGAAGGAATTCTGCCATTTCTTGGCAGAATCCTCCAGCGGCATCTTCGGGCAGTCAGCGCTCGACCGCTTGGAGATGACGGCGACCCCGCACTCAGACATCTCCCCGGGCCTCGGCCCCTACTGCTTCAGGGAGAAGAAGCGCACCCAGAGGTCGATCGAAGGCTCGACCCCCAGGTACCCCTCGCAGAGGGTAACGAAGCCAGAAGTTACACGATGGCGCCGGCGCCAAGATGGTGAGGCTGGGGCCCAAAGAACTCTAGGAAGTCGTTGAAGAAGGTACTTGCTGGAAGCCTGAACCCGCGCTTGAAGTGCGGGTAGAAGACTACACGCTCCGTGCCCTCTGGCCATGGCTCTCGCTCGCCCCGCGGCAGGCGCACGGCAACCTCCGTCTCCCCCGGCAAGCGCCTGGAGGTGCGAAGATAGGCGATGTCATCGGGCGTGACGGTCGAGCCCATCCACGAGCCCAACAGCAGCGCCATGGACGAAGGTGGAAGAGAGAAAGGAAGATGACGACAAAGCTCTGCTCGGGGCAGCGGGCGTCGCGATGCGCGGTGGTCGCAAGAAGCAGAGGAAGGAAGAAGGAGCAGGGGAGCGCGTGCGAGAATGACTTCCGCCGCCCCCTCCCCCAATTTATAGTCCACAAGTCAAAACGTGGGCAAGTGGGATCGTTTGCGCTCGCCCCTCCCACTGCCCCGCGATAACTGCGCACGTACGCGCGCGATAACTGCATCGAGAATGGCAACCGGCCTGGGGACGCCACAATAAATCCGCGCGCATGGGCCGAGGGCGCGCGGCCATAGCCCCCAGTGCGTCGCCCCGTCCTATCGCGCGCGTGGCCTGTCAGGCCTCTACAGCTTCCGGGTGCCACGTGGCGTCTGCGCAAAGTTCGAAAGATCACCCCAAGATTCGACGGACTCTTCGGTTTCCCGCCCCGATTAGGGTGCCGCGATCTGGCTTCCGGAAGCCGGCACACAGTGGGTGTTGCCGGACCCGGCGGCCGCAAAATTCACCTCCTCAAGGGGGGAAACTGCGAAGGCCCTCCCATCCGAAGACAGCGGACCTTCACAGCTTCGGGGACTACTGCCAGGGGGATGAACCCCAGGCAGGCAACAGAACCCGGATCCTTTTAAAAAACAACGGGGCCAACAACGCCCCTCGAGCCGGCTCACACATGGCCGGGTCGCTCGACCCGACCGAGCCCCTCGACCCGGCCAAACTCCGCAACCCGGCCGGACTCCTCGACTCGGCCCCAACAACCAGCTCAAGACAGCCGAACCCGGCACGACAAGACTTCTCCAACAAGCCAGCCACCCTTGGCGCGTTCCTCAACCCGGCCACGGGTCAGCGCCCCGTCCCATCCCAGTCGTACGATGGGACGAGTCTCCACCTACCGATGACCGAGGCAACAGTGCCACGCCCATGCCTCTGGTCAGCCAGGGCGTGGCAACAGTGCCCCACCTACCCGCTGACCAGGGCCGTCGTGACAACAGTGCAACAATCATCACCAATGACGTCAGCAAGCAGCGACCTGACGGAGCGCCGCTGTAGCCGACTCAACCCAGCCACTCCCTGACGATCGACAAGACGGCCAACAGTGCCCCCGTACCCGGCGGGCCCCGCGCCCGGAGAACCCGGCGAGCCCGGACCCCGGCGGGTCCCAGCGCCGGCTTCCCGGACAATGACAACCCGACCCCGCGGCCTTGTAACATTACCGTTGTACCCGTGGGGGGTTGACCTATAAAACCCCCCAGAAGGCCTCCATGCATGGGGGTGAAGAAATCCGATCAGCAGAATACACACCCACAGAGAGGGAGCAGCCTAAGCCTTGGTCTGCCTTCCTTCTTCCCCGATACAGGTCAAGGAGCAACTCTGTATTGATATACATCAACCAAACTCGGCAGGACTAGGGGTATTATCTCTCTGGAGAGCCCCGAGCCTGGGTATGTCTTGTGTCCCGTGCTCGCTCATGCCGACTTTGCCTCTGGAGCCCACCAGTGCCCTCAAGCCTCCTCCTATCTTTAGCCATCCCTTGGCATCTGCCGTGCGCCCACCACGACACTGAGGGGGGACTACTCCTGCCTCATCATGAAAGCAACGAGGATGATGAAGATGGCCTCCCGTGATGACTTCCTGCCTCCGTCAGGGTGCCAGAATAAGGCTCCGAATGAGATCGCTTCGGAACAGAGACTTGCAGCGATGGAAAAACTCATCTAGGTTAACTTTCGGGGGTTCCTATATTTATAGAAATTTTTTGCGTTGTAATCACGCCAAAAGGAGTTACGAGGGCCCCACAGGCTCGGATGGCCCTCCTGGCACCATAGGGCGCACCATGTGAGCTTCTGGTGTCCTCGTGGGTCTTCTGGTCCTTCCCTGAAGCTTCGGGGGTCTCTTATGTTCCAAAATATATATCAACGTAATTTTTTTACCGCATTTGGACTTCGTTTGGTATAGGTTTTCTACGAAACGAAGAAATAGGCAAAAAAACAAGAACTGACACTGGGCACTAAGTTAATAGGTTAGACCATAAAAATCTTATAAAATTGCACCTAAAGTATGTAGAACTTAGGTACATATAGCTTGAATACTTTATAAACCATTGATTCGTTGGAGACATATCAGGGAGGAAGCCGCACCCAGGTTGCCGGGAATAGGTCCCGATAACAGTCATTGGTTGTTCCCGGGGATGTAGTATCCTTTTACTATAATCTTCGCCTTGACATTGTCAATGGTGTCAGAGGACTCCTCTTCTAGGGCGGTGGTCTTACCTGTAAGGGTCTTCACAAAGATTGGTATCTTGAGGATACGTCTCGACAAAGATCTACATGCCACCACGTTGTCGGAAGGCAAAGCTAAGGATGGACTCCTTTTGGATGTTCTAGCCAACAAGTGTGTTTCCATCCTCAAGATACATTTCACCATTAGCTAATCCTGCACCCATTGCTGCCACAACATGTGCTGGCTTGTTACAGTCACGCGAAACATGGACTACTCCCGCCCTGATGAATTGTGTGCTAAGTTTAGCCTTTAAATCCTGAAACATTTGTCTCAATGGAGCAAAATCGCCTGAGTTGGAGGTCACTACTTGTTGCAAACTAAGACAGTCCGTCTCAAATAGCACCCGCCCCACGCCTAGTTGGTCAGCGAGCTTAACAGCGTGCGAAAGTGCCATGGTTTCAGCATGTAGGGGATTGATTCTGAAGGTTCATAGTAGGGGATTGATTCTTGCTAGGGCATGACAGAAGATTCGAAGATGTAATCCACATAAAAAGGAACAATGCGCTCTGACGTACGTGCTAATGTGTACTATTATGATTCATGTGTTCCGAACAAGTATGGTAAGTTATTAGAAATTACTACTCCCTACATGCTTTTTGTCTGACCTTTACATGACATGGAATAATCCAGCGCCCTGCTGCATTTTGCTTCCAGGTGTGAATGGTTTGATCTCCGGTGTCATATAAAAATCATGTGCCTATCATGTTTTTATCCTATATCTGAAACACTTCAACATATTAAAGATGAATATCCTCCTTCGTACATAATTATGTTGTGCAGATGTTCCAATGGAACAATAATTCAAATATAAATATTACAGTCCAAACATAAAATTTTGCAATAAAATATTTCAAATTTGATTCCAACTTATTAAGACATTTTTTAGTTATTCCCTCAAATCACCCATAAATGCTCAACCAGATTATTCTGAAGCTGCTCATGAGTTGCTCGATGGCGAATCTATTGATGCATCTGAATAAATTCCTCGAACATCATGGAATTCCGCTCTAGAAGTTTGATAGCACCACCCATTTGCTCAAATTTTAGACCATGGAGAACTCCGTCACTCGCATCTTCCAGAATCATGTTGTGCATGATCACACAAGCTGTCATCGCCTCCGACAACGTCTCTGAATCCCATATTTCTGCAAGTCCTGAAAGAACTGCAAAACGTGTTTGGAGCACTTCACATGCTCTCTTGACATCCTTTCTAACTCCTTCTTGTCTTTGGGCAAAGTGAGATCTTTTCTCACCCCTTGGCTTAGGGATGGTCTTGAAGAAGGTCGCCCACATAGGATAGATACCATCACAAAGATAATAGCCCATGCTGTACTCATGATCATTGGTCGTATAGTTGCACGAATGAGATTGTCCTGCACATAGCCTTGCAAACAATAGAGACAATCGCAACACGTTGATGTTATTGTGAGATCCAGACATCTCGAAGAAAGAGTGTCAAATCCAGAGGTCTTGTCATGCAACTGATTCAAGAATGATGGTGGGCTTCCTGCAATGGCCCTGATATTGCCCTTGCAGAGCACATGGAGAAAAACTCAATTGTGAGTGCATGCAACCGAGTGATATGAACATACTTGGCCACCCTCTTACTTCTGTCAGTGCCATGAGTCGTGTGGTGTCCTCGACAGTTGGCTTACACCTTGACCACCGCAATAGCAAACCTGGCCATGGCTTCCAGACGTGTGGTTTCAAAGATCTATAGGTACTCCTCCCCCAAATCTGTGGTCATGCCATAGGCAGGCCTCCTCAATGCAGTTGCACACCTCTGGTAACCAGAGAATCAAATGTTACCAACGGCATCCTTCTTCAAGATGAAGTAGTTATCATAAGCCCAGACACCATTGTAGAGGCGATCGAACATAATTCGCCGTATTGAAAATTGACGGCGGAAAATGGACTCGAATAGCGCATCAGGAACAAAAGTAGTCATCCATCAGCATCATATGCCCCCGTACCCTCTCCCTATTCAGCACTTGGTGCCCCTTAATTGATCCCTTGAAATTCAGAACATACTCCTCCGCAGTTGGGCATCTTCAAGAACCTCATGAATCATCGTCGTTTCATCCTCATATTTGTCATCATCTAACGAGGACAAGTCCATGATCTCGGCGTAGAAGTACTCCATGGTTGAATCCATCGTGTTTGCTTCAAAGTAAACAACAAAAATGCCAATAAATTTGGCAGTGGCATTTGGCCAAACACTTGTCAGGCGTGGTGTCCGTCATGGACGACAATGTTCAAGGGTGGAGGGTACTTGGGCGGCGGACGAACCAAGGGTTGTAGGGAGGCGTAGGCAAGTAGGCTGGCACCCAGGTGGTGTGGTGGAGGTCCGATAAGGCCTCGGCGACGGAGTGAGTAGTACATGGGAGGCGGGGGTCTCACACTACCTGAATAGATAGAGAAGGCGGAGGAAAAGTTGGGCTTCGGTAGGGTTTTCTATGGGCTGGGGGTGTTCGAATGTCCACAAACCTCTTCTAGGTGTGCTTCCGGTTTACCAGAATTCGGATGCGCGGACCGATCCACGGACGTTTAATTAACAAAGTTGGAGGGCATAAAATGCCCATACAACATGATCGAACGTTCTAAGGGTGGTTTGATGCACAACATTGGAGATTCTCTTGGTTTTCTTCAAGAAACAACTTGGATAAAATGGTAATCCGCTCCACCAAGATAATATCTTGGGAGTGGGACCCACTACAGATTAATTAACCAACAAAAATCTGATTCGATATCAACCCAATGCAGTGGGTTTTGGGAGGACCGCCGTCGCTCTTGAGTCTGAGGTGACGTGGACGTTTTAGTTCTATGTTTGGTAAACAGAACTTGGCAGAAAAATATAGGCTTACGCGGGAGATACTCTTTTCCTTTCCATGGAAATCCAGGCTATATTTCACTGGTTCGGATGATGGTCGCGTAACAGGATAAGAGTTTAGGGAGCTTATCCTTCATATTGCCATTTTGGTTGTGATTGTTAGCATGAACTTTTTTTTTGCTCCACTTGCGAGCTGTAATACTTTAACGACTTTGTGCTACTTTGCGAATTTTTAATAAGATGGCTGCATGCATCATTATAATGCAGGGGCCGCGGATACGCCTCCATTTTCAAAAAAATGAAACACATTAAAATTACAGATCTTTTAGATATTCAACAATAAGAATATAAGATACAATCATCACCAAAAGAAAAAAAACAATAAGCTACTACAAATCCATTAGAGGAGCTGTTTCTAAGTCCATATTTAACGCATAGAATATAATTTGATAATGCCTTAAGAGCGCCCTAATACGAAAAGGTGCACTAGTAAACTATGTACAGTTACAAATGGTAAAACGTGGGACAATCAAATCATGATTATTAAAGCAAACAAGATGAAAACCAAACCATGAGCTGACTCGAACCCAATTAAATATTGGGACCAAAATGGTGTGCAGCGTGTGCTAAATTAAGAGCAACTCCAATGGGGCGATCCATTTCGTCTGTCCGTGTCCGTTTGGGTCGGCGCGGATAAAAATGGCGGCCCAGCGCACCGACCCAAACGGACGCGCGTCCGTTTTTCGTCCGCGGATGACCTATTTCAGGCCTAATTTTGAGCCGGATTTGCGTCGGCGTGGACATGAGACGGACGCGCGCGCATGCCTACTCCTCTCCCCGGGCCCACCTGTCGGTGGCAGCCACCATCATTCCCCCCATTTTCCCAAAAACGCTCCCGCCTGCGCACGCCCCCGCCCCCAACCAGCCATGGAGGACGACATCGACCTCGACCTCGACACCGCCGCCGGCCTCGCCTCCCTCGCCTCATCCGGCGCCGTCGCCCCCTCCGGGAAAGGCAAGCCTCGTGCCCCGCGCAAGACCGCCGCGGCGACCAAGCCGAAGAATGCGCTGACGCCCGAACAACAGGCAAGGGAGTCGGCCAAGAGGAAGGGCCGGAGGCACGCCGCGGACGCGAGGGATGAGGCCGCTGCGCAGGCCGCCGCCTCCGTCGCCGCGCAACATGAGTTCACCAACGCCCGCGTCGCCGCGGCAACGAGGGAGGCGCTCTACATGCTTGGGGTAAACCCTAGCCAGCACAACCTCGTCCAAGCCGCCGTCACCGCGGCCAGCACCGGCTTTTCGGCGTTTCCTCGGATGGTGATGCCCGACTCACCCCGCGCATCGGCTTGCAACCCGGTCCCCGGCTTCCACGTCTACCCACAGGCCTCTCACCTCTCCGGGGAGTGCTCACCCGACGTGAGCGTGGTCGCGCCTTCCATGCCCGCGCCCACGCCCATCGACCTCAACGCCACCCCGGTGGTCGGTGGCTCGTCGTCCGGCGGCACGAGGAAACGCGTGCGACAGACGCCAGCCGGCGGTCTCCCGGACGCCCGTAACCTGTTCGAGGAAATGCCGTCTGCCGTCGACAAGGACTACATGCAACACCTCATCTTCGAGGGTGGTGCACCGGGCGCTGGCTACGATCCCGAGGAGACGCAAAGTCAGGACGGCCGCGGGGCGTTCACGTCGGTCGCTGGCTATGATCCCGATCAGGCGGCCTTCATGCGTGATCAGGTCGGCATCGACCTGGACGGCTTCCCCCTCGACCACGAGTTCCCGGACGACTATGGGGTAGAGGAAGAGGACGAGTGCGACATCGAAGTGGAGCCTTTGTTCGAGGACGAGCTCGCCAACCAAACCGCCGGTCCTAAGCAGAAGCGCAAGAGCAAGCGCACGAAGGCGTACACAGCTGTCGAGGACAAGCTTCTTTGCGAGTGTTGGTGAGACATTGGACAAGATCCAAAGACGGGCACCGAGCAAAAGCATTCAACCTTTTGGACTCGTGTGCACCGCGAGTTTCATGAGCGCAAGAAGTTTCCACCCTACCAATTTGTGAGCACGCGCGGGTGGGTCTCCATTTCCAAGCGGTGGAGGGTGATCCAACAAGAGTGCAACAAGTTTTGCGCCACCAGTGAGAGCGTCAAGGCCCGCCCCGTGAGCGGCATCGGCGTGTAAGACATGGTATGATAGCAAGCAAGCCGCCTTCTTTTGTGCCATCAAGATCATCCTTTCACGTCTTCATTTTGCTATCACTTGCCCATATGCTTGCATGGAAACATTTTATAGGCATTTCAAGTTTTGGAGGCATTCAAGGTTCAACACAATGGCAAGTGCTTCAACCTCTCCCATTGCTATCGGGTCATTAAGGACGAAGAGAAGTTCAAGGCACAATATGCCGCGCTCAAGGCACGTGGGGGGAAGGGCGCCGTGGAGGATGTTGGGGAGGGCGAGCCGGCACGGCCGCGAGGGAAGACCAACTCCAAGAAGGAGGACAAGCGAGATGCGGCCACCAACGCCTTTATCGCAAGCGTGGATAGCATGATCAATAAGAAGGACTCAAGAGAGGAGGAGCGCCGGCGTTTCAAGGCGAAGCAAAATGAATGCTTTCATGGAGATCCAAAAGAGGAGGCTTGATCTTGACGCCGAGAAGCAAGCCAAGATGTTCGAGCTCGAGGCGGAGAAGCAAGTCAAGATGCTAGAGATCGAGGCCGCCAACGCCAAGACAAAGACGAAAGAAGTGGCTCTTGCAAGCATGATGACCGGGGTGGAGATCATGAAGGTGGATCTCAACGCCTTGTCGCCAAGGAAGAGGCCGTGGTTCGAGAAGATGCAGGCCGACATGCTCAAGTTCGACGACGAGTGATCTATGGCGTCGAGGGGCCATCTTTTTTTGTATGCCGGCAGGTGTGCCGGCATGACCACGGAAGCCGCGGTGGCGTTCTCGAACTCAAGTCCCACCATTTTGTGTGTGCTGGCATGTGTGTCGGCCGGCTGGCAAATGCGCTAGCATGAACTATGGTGTTTTCCGAAGCCGGCGCTGGCATGGTGCCGACATGAGACATGGCCGCTGGCATGATCAGCCGCGGGCCTTTTTTATTTAAAAGTTGAACGCGGATATGAAATGGGTCGGCGCGTTGGGCGCATTGTCGACCCAAATGCAAAACTGAACGGACGACGGGCGGGCTGCCGACCCAAACGGACAAAAAGCGACAAATGCGCCGTTCATTTGGGTCGCCCCATTAAAGTTGCTCTTAGTGAGCGACGGTCGTTCCTTCTTGAAGGTTGTGCTGAACTGGATACGATCTGCTGACTCAACAGTCCACCAACACGGGCCTCTCTGTCTTCAGTCTTATCTGTTTCTTGTTATTCTGTTTCCTCTCTCACTCAAGCAGTCTCTGTATCTTCTTCTAGAGACTTCTTTTACTAGCAAATATCTCCTGCAGTTCCCCTGAATGAAAAAAAGTATCCCCTGCGTTACGTCTATATTTTTCTGCGAAGCTACCAAATCAAGAATTCCACGTCACCAGAAATTAAAAATGCCGGTGTTCGTTAGTGACGGCGGACCTCCCAAACCCGGAGTGTGTTGGGGTTGATATCGAATCAGATTTGTGTCCGTCACTTAATCTCTACTGGGTCACATTTCCAAAAACAATTTCTGTATCACGCTGAAAATCGAACCACTCACGCCCGCAGAGAGGGATCCTCTGACGTACAATGCTCTGCCGTTAGGTCACTGACATATGGGTCCGGGTCCATATGTGAATGGGCCAACGGCACGTCAGAGGAGGAGCCGAAAACAAAATGCACCAGGCCGCTGGGTTCCACGCGGTGCAAAGGTCGGACAAAAAGCATTGTATGCATAGTAATTTCGAATAACTAACCATACTTGTTCAGAACACGAGAATATAATAGGCATTAGCACATCGGAGTGCACTGTGACTTTTTCATTGTGGATTACATCTAGCGTGTCGTGTGCACATCGGGCAGAAAAGTATTGTGTGCACATCCATTCCGTTACATCTATGAATCTTCTGTCCTCTAAACCTCTCTTCAGAACTGCAGCTCATTCTTCAGTTAAACAGGCACCGTGCAATTTCAAACCACAGCGGCGAAAGGGCATCTTCTGATCTGGCTGCGTCCAACGGCTCAACTTCGATTTCCTGACATGGAGTAATGCCTTTCTTCACTGTTACCGCCTTTTGTCTTTAATTCCCGCATTTGTTTTACATGGTTGAACTATTTTATTTTATTTTCCGAAAAGGCCTAAAGCCATCTATCACATGTACTTACAACATACCCTTACAAAAAAAATATAGAAGTACTGCATTCAAAATCTTTGGCGTACCAAAGTCTTCTTCTTCTTGCATCCACCGACGGCACCGTGGACATAGCTCGACGCCGCTTTTGGGATTCCGACTCGACAGAGCAAACTTTCTGAAAATGCAGGAGCTTGTAGAAGCAGCGACCGGAAAGTCATCAATGCAGACCAAGAGACATCGAGGCCATGGAGCGAAGCAAATCGCCGTCTCGAAGAAAAAGACATCGGTAAGGGTCGTAGAAACTCAAAAGATCACGTAGACCGCAAAACCTTTTGGCGGTAATCGGGGATATGCCTGATCTTTTTTTTTTTGAGATTGAGGGAGGGGGGCAAAAACCCCACCGCTTGTTATATTCCAACTCAAAGTGACTTGGCAATCGGTACAAGTACATGAAGCGCACACGAGGCACAAAGGAAAATTACATAGGAAGGCACCCAAGAGGATAGCCCAACACTAGAAGAAAGAAAGAAACGAAGGGGAAGGCCGGTTACAGCAACCAAACCGAAATCCCCGGAGACCGACACCTCAAGAGCGAGCTCCGTTGAGCGGCTCGTTCCACCACCGACGAAGAACCACAACAAGGCCTAGGGAGAAAAAGTGAGGCACCAAAACACAATACGCAGGGGAACATCACTGGCACGAACGAAGGGTGTCAAATAGTCGAGTTCGAGCGGCGGTGCCGGTGTGCCGTCGGCGAATCCGAAAGGCAACGCGCCACCAAGACCGAAGGGCACAATACCCGATGTACTGCCGTCGAGGACGAAGGGCAGTATGTCGCCGAGGCCATCCCAGGACGTCCACACAAATGTCGCCTGGGCCACCAAGAAATACAACCATGTCATAAAGAGACACCAGAGTAGAGGCATACCAAGAAGCATCAATGGCGCGAACGAAGGGCGTCGGATAGCCGAGTTCGAGCGGCGGCAGCGGTGTGCCGTCGGTGAAGCCGAAAGGCAACATGCCACTGAGACCGAAGGGCGCAATACCCGATGTACTACCATCGGGGTCGAAGGGCAGCATGCCGCCGAGGCCACCCCAGGATGCCCAGGCAAGCTCCACCCAAGTCGCCAAGACAAAGGCCTGCCAGGGTCAAAGCCAATGTGGAGAAGAAGCAACAAGACACGAGTCCACCCGAAGCAGAAAGAATTCAAGACGATGCCCCAAGGAGGAAACTGGCACCCGCGGGTGTCATCACCTTACAATCGGCACTTTTGGTTTACAAATATGTTTCGAACAAAATACAGTCCCTGCGTTTAATAAGATCTATATAAACAAAAAATATATTTCTCCGGGTTCTATAAACAAAAAAAATCTCAAATGCCCCGAGTAGGAGCTCATATTAATTTCTTTTATCCCATACTAAACTTTATATATCAAAAATACCTAAAACACTAAAAAATTCCCAAAGATAGTCCCCTTCTTCATGTGTTGTTCTGAAATCATCATTCTCCAGGTTCATGAGATGCTGTCAATTTCAACATGTAGGCCTCCAGCCTGCCTGAGTATATCCACCAAACTCCTAAAATAGTAGAGACATAAATTCCATGCATATCCACATCTCGCATAAGGTAATTGGCCAAGCTAATTAAGAATTGCCATCTTCACATTGCTTTCCAAGGAAAGATTTAAAAAGGACGGCCGTTACTCGTCACAATCCCAGCCGCCACAATTTTCAGTATAAAGCAAACCTGAATTCATCCATCCATCATTCCCCCGAAAAGAAAACCTCTGAATTCGAAGGCTCGATCCAAAATAATCAATCAGCTTGCAAGTTCGATCTCAAGAGTCCAGACGCACAAGGCGATCAATTTAATGGCGGCCGCCAGGGAAAGACGGCTGCCGCAGCTGCACCTCACGCTCGACGCCCCCACGTGGGCCTTCCGGTGCCCGGCCCCGGCGCCGGTCACCGCGGCTACGCCGTCCACGTCGGCGGCTCGGCCGGACGGCGAGTTCCGCCAGAGCGACTTTGACATGCTCAAAGTCCTTGGGCGCGGGAACGGCGGGACCGTCCACAAGGTCTCGCACCGCCGCACGTCGGCGCTGTACGCGCTCAAGGTCATTCACCGCGGCCACCCCGGCGCCGGCGATGAGGTGGATGTTGTGCGGCGCGTCGACTCCCCGCACATCGTTCGGTGTCACTCGGTGCTCCCGACGGCGTCCGGCGACTCTGCTTTGCTCCTCGAGCTGATGGACGGCGGTTCGCTCGACTCGCTCGTCCGCGGCGGCCAGGGAGGCTTCCCGGAGGCGGCTCTGGCGGAGGTGGCGGCGCAGGCGCTGTCCGGCCTGGCGTACCTCCGCGCGCGCCGCGTGGTCCACCGGGACATGAAACCGGCGAACCTCCTGGTCAACAGGGCCGGGCAGGTCAAAATCGGCGACTTCGGCATCGCCGAGGTCGTCTCCCGCGCCGGCAAGTACCGCGCTGCCTACGAGGGCACCGCGGCATACATGAGCCCCGAGAGATTCGACACGGAGCGGTTGCAGGACGGCGAGGGGGGCCGCGTCGACCCGTACGCCGCCGACGTGTGGGGGCTGGGCGTGACCATCCTAGAGCTCCTCATGGGGCGCTACCCGCTGCTCCCCGCCGGGCAGGAGCTGACCTGGGCGGCGCTCATGTGCGCCATCTGCTTCGGTGAGCTGCCAGCACTTCCCGACGGCGCGGCGTCGCCGGAGCTCCGGAGTTTCGTGTCCGCCTGCCTGCAGAAGGACCACCGGAAGCGGGCATCAGTGGCGGAGCTCCTCGCGCACCCGTTCGTCGCCGGAAGGGACGTGGCATCGGCGAGACATGCGCTCCGGGAAGTGATCGCGCAGCGCGTTTAGATATTCAACTGTCCGTTCACAAACTGTAGCTAGACATTTGCACAGCTGCAGATACAGATAGTGGAAGAACTCGGGAATTTTAAATCGACGAGATAGTTTAATTTAGTTTTGGTGTCTATCTGTTGCATTATTTCTGTCGGCCAGATTACAGATCATCAATTTGACGTCGCTAACCAGGGAACGACAGTTTTTAAAGCAATCCCAGTGGACGCTCTTAGGACCGTCAAATCCCGATCGAACGTATGGCAATTACTCTGCGCAGCATGGGCAATTTTCTGCCATTTATTTTGGTATCAGATGGCAATTTTTGCTTTAGAGCAGGGCAAATCCCTTGCAGTAGCACATGCCAATTTTATCTGTTTTAGCATGGTAATTCTGGGCGTTCGCTGGAAACCTTAAAAATCTGACGTTAGTCTTTTAACATTTCTGAAGTTGTATCAAACTTTAGAAAGGCAACTGCTCAACTTTCATCGTGGAAAAAACCCTGCTCAACTACACATTTCAAAACCTAAAGTTATACATAATTTCTAAATTGAAAATTAATTTAGTTTTGATAGGATCAACATTCTAGATGTCACATCTTGAGGTACAACAAGTCCAATAATCACCCTGTCATGTTTTGTTGTACCTTAAATATTGTCACATCCCCTCGCCTCCACACCCTAATAAACTTTTGAATATTCAAATCCTAGTCATTTTATCATCTTTTGGATAGGGTCTCAGTTTGGGTTGATACTTTTAAAGAATTATTTCATTTCTTAGCAAACAGTCCAATTTTATTAATTGATGTAATAGCATACATCCAAAGATAAAACATAAATATGGACAACAAAGACTCTTAATTAAATTACAATTTACATCAAAGTTCTTCCAATTCATCGTCTCCCGCTTTACATTCTGCATTTAAACATTCGTATATACATCTAGTGAACCAAGGAAGACTAAACACGCAAAAGCTAGACTAACCGCGCAAGGTTTGAAATCTACATGTGACACCCAATCCAATATGTGAAAATCTAAGATTAGTGAGAACACTATGGCCAAGGACACATATTCACCCCTTGCAAGGTGGGCTACCAAACAATTGTTTTGTTCTCGTACTCCCATGGAAGAAGAACAAAACATAAAAGAGTGATACAAGCAAATCATTTATCAAGTGCCGTACATCAACCCATTGAATCGGGATCCAACGATTAGCGGGGCCAAACATCTTGTGCTCCCGGGTGTTGATTTCATTGGCTTGGAAGGATGACTCTCGCAACTCGTTCGTTTGTTTATTTGCGCATATACTCTCCATTTCTCGACACCTTCCTTGTCACTTCATTTGATGTCCCCAAATCATATCTAGCAGCTACAGAAGCCATTGAAACTCATCACTAGTGAGCACCACCTCCTAACCATATTATATTTTCCGTGTCATCGTACTTGATCAATAGTAATAACCATTACATCTGCCATCATAGAGAACCTATGTATACCTAAGCTCTATCGATGAGCCACTTGCATCACCTCCTTAATCATCAAGACACCTTCCTTGTTCCCCTAACCACCTCTCTATTGCCACTCTGTTGCCTCCCCCGTAGGATGTTTCTCTAAACCCAGCCAAAAACGACCACTCTAACACCTGCGATGAACCTTGCCATAGAGGTATAACCCTAATGGATCTCAACAGTGAGGTACACTATCGTGTTATCAATGTGGCATGCTTTTCCGCATAGATGTGTTTGTCCTCGTACTGTGACGGTCATTTATGGAGACTAACCATCTCATTATTACTACTTCTATCCGGGTCTATAAGTTGGACATGGCATTTAGGTCGTCAGTTTAAATAAATAAATATATGTTATATGCTACTAAAAATATATCATTAGATTTCTTGTTGAATGAAGTTTTCAAACATTTATTTTTGGTGACATATTACATACATTTCATTATTCAAATCAAAGATCTAAAAAAACATGCCCGACTTACATGACCGGATAGAGGGAGTAGTTTGTTTTAGATGGTACCATCTCACTAGTTACAACTACACTACTCCCCAAAAGTACATCTCTGATAGACCCACACATTTGTCATTTTCTTGTACCCTGAAATTAACACCTTTCCTTATGAAAAATTTCAGGTACATGGTCTACCGGATCGGACGATGATGGCGCCTTTGGTGTCGTGCTCCCTCCCGAGGGCATCGTTTTGGAGCAGGAGCTGGCTGGAGGGGACAAGGAGGAGCGGTGTTTGATCTACCGCAAGGTCGACGACGGATCCCGGCGGCATGGCGCTGCGGAGTTTCGGCGACTGGCGCGTGTGGATGGATACGTGCATGATGGTGGCGTTGTCAGTCGCCGTGGTGGCGTCGATGGCAGCTAGACCGGGCAAGGTAGGTGCAACAGCATTACTGAAGATGGATTGGTGGCAGGTGGCTGCGGTGGCCTCATACCCGGCAAGTGTCCTGGTTGAGGAGTGCGCCGGACTGGTGGGAGCCCCATACTCGGCAGACGTCCTGGTTGGGACCTCAGGTCTTAGATGTTAGGTTTAGCTGCGAGGTCTGTTAGGTATTAGGCCCATATTATCAGCATATCTTCATCAACTGGATAGGAGTAGCGACAGATGTTGCCTAGACAGTGACTTTAGTCTTACTGGTGTATGACTTTGTAAGGTCTTGTATGAATAATTAATAAAGTGACTGTATGCATCGTCTAGATGCAGAGGCCGGAGTCCTCCTCCATTTCTAAATAAAACATGCC
The DNA here is from genome assembly GCF_003073215.2 of Triticum urartu. Lineage (NCBI taxonomy): Eukaryota > Viridiplantae > Streptophyta > Magnoliopsida > Poales > Poaceae > Triticum > Triticum urartu. The sequence continues at coordinate 27,726,203 of NC_053025.1, forward strand.
TTGGGTTTATCAGTGTCTGGGCTCCCTTTTTCTTGAACTAACACAGTTTGCATCATTGGTGTACAATATTTCCAACTATATGAATGAAAACCCCTCCCAGAAAAACTATATGAATGAATCAAGTGCAGTAGTATTTTATAGCCGGCCGGCGGCACCCAGGATCAACTTACTTAGATTAATCTAGGAAAGATACTTTTATCCTCTTCCTTATCGGTATATCTCTTTTCCGTCTCAATCTGAAAAACGATAGGCTAACAGAATCGACTCTAACATTGCAGGTAGCACCTGGGAAAATTAGTGGCGGCTGCCTTCGCAGTTAGTAATGTACGTACGCTTAATCTTACCCATTAAGAAAGACGCAGGTGACGTGAACGCTGAGTGAAGCACCCGATCGATAGATAGTTCTACACCACCACAGAATCAACTGAAATGCATTCAGGTTGTGGGAGTATGAATCTGTGAATACAAATAATCTACTAGGACGGTACCACCGTCCACACCTCACTAATTAACCCTCGGACGAATCACACGAGAGTCTCTCTATCCCTACATTGTGTGCACCGTTTTGCAGTTGATAGCTAGGTTGTTCTAAATTAGCCTTTTAGCTGAGTGTACACTATGGTACTTCCTGTCCACATGTGGGTTTCTTCATATAGCCAGCATAGCTTTTGACAAGTAGTTCTAGTACTATATGGAGATAAAACTTAGGTGACGCGTGAGTCCAAGTATCTCGCGAGTTCATATATGCTATGATAATTTTTGTATTGCTTGGAGAGGAAAGTACGCTCAAGTACCCCTGAATTCCATTTTCAGATGAAGTACCTCCTGAAATATTTCTTGATAATAGTTGAGGTAGACTAATAAGCACTATGAGTCCAAGGCTAATGCCACTTCTCCATTGCTTCTCACGCAAACTTTGTTTTAGCAATATTGCTTCCCATGCATGATAGCGGTTTTAAACTTTAGATTTCACTCTTGCGAAGGCGCAATGGTCACTTAATCACTATGAATTTGATGTTGATGCCCTCAGGTACGTCGGGTCTTGATCGAACGCCATGTCAATTAATCACTGTAGCATGACAATTTTTCTGGCGTGTTCACCTCATGGCAATTTTCACTGTATGAACATGACAAATTCTATACATAAGCATGGCAATTTTATACGTTTTCACATGGCAAATCTAGTCTTCAGATTTTTAACGCTAAGAATCTGGCTTCTGATTTTAACATTTCCTATATTTTTCGAGAAAAGTTCGACGGCAGTAACGAGATTGCCCTAGGAATCTAGAACGATACCAACGTCCACAACTAACTGACCCTTAGAAGAAGAATCACATGAGAGTCTCTCTATCCCTACATTGTGTGCATCAATTTGTAGCTGATAGCTAAGGTTGAGCAAAAATTAGCCCCTTGTGGCTGTAGTTACGTACGCACGTACTCGATGGTACTTCATTCGATCCACATCACCAGCTGCCTAGGTTTTCACAAGGAGTTCTTGGACTATATGGAGATAAAACTTACATTAGGTGATGCGTGAGTGTTAAGTATCTTGCGAGTTCGTATATGTTATGGTAATTTTGTAGTACCTGCAGAGGAAAGTACGTTCAAGGACCACTGGAATATTTTTCTAATCAGAATGAAGTACCACCCCCTGATACCTTTCTTGCTAATTAACTGTTGAGGTAAAACTAATAGGCACGGACGTCAGTCCAAGGTTAATGACACTTCTCCATTGCTTCCCATGCATGATTAGCAATTTTAAACTTTCAGATTTTACTCTTGCGAAGGCCCAACGGTCACTTGTTAAGAGGAGGGGCAAAACCCAGGTTTTACATTGTTACGCGTGGATGGTGACAGTGTGTGCTACTGCAAGTACCAGTTAATTGCACTGGTTGGCGATGGTTAGGATCTAGCAAAAATGTCGCCTTCGATCGGAAGAACATGCACTGACGGCCGATCCATCTCCCGGGCGTACGTAGGCAGGCACGTAATGACGCCGACGGTGAACGCCTCTGACAGAGAGTGTATGTTCGGTTATTCACTTGGTAGCCGTCATGGCGTCTCTTTTGGACGATCTATCGGATTATGCCAACGCAATGCACTGGAATACTCGATGTGTTTTGGCCTTGATGATGATTATAGCATTCAGCAACGAGATGTTTCTTTTGGACTCCTCAAGTGCATGAATCGATCTCAAGGAAGGTCAAGAGTTTCTGAGAAACGTATACTCACACTAGGGCCATCAACCCATGAAATTACAGGAATATACCGTAAGCGCGTCATAACCGTAGGTATAAGTATAGCCATAGTAGATGATGGATTGAGCATTTGATATACATGAGAGATTATGTCCGTAGTGAATGCTGCAGTTTATTAATTGCAATGCTGAGACTAAACCAGTACTATGAATTCGTATGGTTGCTGTTTTGTAGTTCGTGTTGTAGATCTTTACCAAGCTTCTGGCATCTTAGTTGGAACCAATGATTCCTTCACTGAGCTCTTAGCCTAGAGTGCTTTCACCTCTAATGGTAGGATTCTCAAAATTTCAAGATGATGTTTTTTTTTTCTCGAATATGCACGAGTACGCATATCATATATTAAAGAAGAAGTGGGGAAGACACCCCTCCACGTTGTTTACAGTTACCCACGCAAAGCCATACTAATTCCACTCCACTCTAAACATTCACACTACTCTCTCGCAACAAACCACCTAGCTAGACTCCCAAAGGAAAAATCGAGATCTCCTTTGAGTGGCCCTGCCTACCTCCATGCTCTCCCTTCCCTGTCTATCTTCGTCATCACATGATGGATTGATGGGGAGGCCCCATCAAAGACAATATCGTTCTGGCGTTTCCACGTCGTCCATATTGTTGAAAATATTAGCACTTTTCTGATTAGACTTATCCACGAGTAAACAGTGAGCATGGCATAAAAGGTATGCATCTCATAGCGATACCTAAGCATACTAGCACGTACAGAACATAGAAACGAACCTTCTATGAGCAACACATATACGGCTAGCATAAGTATGAGTAAACGAGGGATGAACAGATCAATACCCTCCGGTTGGCCAGGCCAACGCGGCGGCGGCAGCAGCAGCCTCGGCGTCGTCCGTGGCCTTTTTCTTGGAGGCGGCGTCGTCGGCCATGGTGTCGATGCAGGGGAAGTAGTGGAAGCAGAGGCGGACGAAATTGGGGACGGATCGGGAGCAGTCGCGTTGAGACGCTCCCCAAAAACCTTATTGCCGTTCTCCCGGGCAGGATCTCAAACGACAGGGTTCCGGAGGCACCCGCTCTCCCGACCAACCGTGCACACAGTCGTCGAGATGGGATCGCCGGAGGCAGCACAGAGTGAGGAACAGTAGATGACGGCTAGGTCACGCGAGAGGGAGTGAGTAAACTGAACTAGGTTACTTCACTGGCCAGAGCCTTCTTATATAGTCCGTAAGGAAGAAAGTCGTGGGCCTTGCGGAGGCCCACGACCAAATCGTCCCACTCCCGGCAAGGGAGTCGTTGTTCCCGGCAAGCGTCGCACCCCGACAAGGGGTCAACGAATCACGGCAACGAGGGTCCCGGCAAGGGTCGCACCCCCGGCAAGGGGTCGACGAATCCCGGCAACGCAAGTGAGCCCACAGTCCAACGTCTTGGACAGTGGCCCACATGTTAGCAACTCGTTAATTAATCCCTGATTAATTAATTCATTCTTGAGCGGCAAAAATAAGCTTCGGCTCGGCTCATTCCCGCAACCCGCAACCCGCAACCCGAGGCGCGCGCGCGTTGTGACGAGGTGAGGCATGGCGAGGCGGGCGGCGGAGGAGGAGGAGCGCGCGTGTACCACTCCTCTTCCCAAGCTCCCAATGGCAAGTGGTAGAGCAGCCCTTATAAAGGGGTCTCAACTCTCCTCAACTAGCAAGGTGGGACTAAACTTCCCACCACCTGCCATCTCATACATGGGCCTCAAGATTAACCAGGGATTAGTGTCTTATACGGGCCTAAGCCCATCCATAATCCAACAATCCCCCACCAGATCACGAGGCACATAAGTTTGTCAACTGTTCCAAACAATGTTTGATATACCAGTATTTTCAGTGAAGACTGTTAAGTTGAACTTCCACCTAGAGCAACAGGATTAGACTTCTTCACAACTGAACAATGGACTATGCCTTGAATTGTCAGTTTGGCGTGCAGAAGTTTCACCTATTGTCAGCTGATACATGGCTGCCGAAGACTAAACCCCACGGGTGGAGCTTATTAGTCATACTCCGTACCTTCTCATGAGCTTAATAGAGATTCCCCAATCTCACAGACTGTGACCGGCAGTCGGGCTCACATAGGTGTGTTCCTCCAAAGAATGCTCTGTATGTTAGCATCTTGCTTACACAAGCTTTGGAACATATTAAGGCAAAAGTCAGCCTGCCTTACAGAATTGAGAGTATTGTGCATCTCCAATGGAGTGGGTTAATTAAGGATACTCTCCTCAGTTGACCGCTGGATTGTTTTCCCATGTCCTAATTCACGGGATCTCCGATCACATAGGTTGGGTTACCCCCATGGCAACTTACGTGGGTCTCATATCCATCTCCCTCGATGCATTTTCTATCACAATCCGTGATAGCCCTTTCATAAAAGGGTCTGCCAGATTCTTAGCCGTCTGGATATAATCCAACGCTATTACTCCGGAGTTTCTTGATTTTCTGACAGATTTCAATCTTCTTCTTATGTGATTTGTGGATTTCATGTTGTCCTTTGAACTCTTAGCCTTGGCAATCACTGTTTGATTGTCACAGTTCATAAGGACAGCCGGCACTGGTTTATCAACCACCGGCAAATCCATCAAAAGCTCTCGAAACCATTCTGCTTCGACGCATGATGTGTCTAATGCTGTGAGTTCTGCTTCCATAGTCGATCTGGTTAAGATTGTCTGCTTGCAAGACTTCCAGGAAACAGCACCACCACCAAGTGTGAAGACATGTCCACTTGTGGCTTTCATCTCATTAGCATCAGATATCCAATTCGAATCACTATACCCCTCAAGTACCGTCGTGTACCCAGAATAGTGGATTCCATAGTTCGAAGTATCTTGCAAATAGCGCATCACTCGCTCAACAGCATGCCAATGCACATCTCCCGGATTGGAAACAAACCGGCTCAGTTTGCACACAGCAAATGAGATGTCAGGACGAGTAGCACATGCTAGGTACATCAGTGAACCAACCACTTGAGAATATCTCAATTGATCTACAGTCGTGCCTTCGAATTTTCGAATCCGCACGCTAGGATCATATGGTGTTGCAGAAGGTTTGCAGTCCGAATATCCAAAACGGCTCAAAATCTTCTCAATATAGTGGGATTGCAAAAGTGTAATTCCACCCTCAGAATTTATCAGTAGCTTGATGTTCAGGATAACATCAGCCACACCCAGGTCCTTCATCTCAAAGTTGTGAGATAGAAAAGACTTGACCTCCTCAATGACCTTGAGGTGGGTCCCAAATATCAGTATGTCATCGACATACAGACACAGTATAACTCCTTCGCCCCCACCATAGCGATAGTATACACATTTGTCAGCTTCGTTCACAACAAAGCCAGCAGATGTCAGAGTAGTGTTGAACTTCTCATGCCATTGCTTAGGCGCTTGTTTCAGGCCATACAAAGATTTCACTAGCTTACACACCTTTCCTTCCTGACCATTTACTACAAAGTCGTCCGGCTGTTGCATGTAAATTTCCTCGTCTAGCTCTCCGTTAAGGAAAGCCATCTTAACGTCCATCTGATGAACGAGAAGACCATGTGAAGCAACCAAAGCGAGTAACACTCGAATGGTTGTCAGTCTAGCCACAGGTGAATAAGTGTCAAAGAAATCCTCTTCTTCTTTCTGGGTATAACCCTTGGCCACAAGCCTAGCCTTGTACTTCTCAACAGTACCATCGGGCCTAAGCTTCCTTTTGAACACCCACTTACATCCTAATGGTCGACAACCATAAGGACGATCAGTGATCTCCCATGTCCCGTTAGCCAAGATGGAATCCATCTCGCTGCGGACCGCATCCTTCCAGTAGTCAGCATCCGGAGATGCATAAGCTTCTGAAATGGAACTGGGAGTATCATCATCCACGAGGTACACGAGGAAATCATCACGAAAGTACTTTGCAGTCCTCTGTCTCTTGCTCCTGACAGGAGCTTCCTCGTCATCCTCCGTGGAACTCTTATCACTTTTATGTTCATAATATTCCATCGGAATAGCAGGTTCAGGAGTCTCATCAGATTCTAGTCTAGAATTGCTTTGCATATCTCTCATGGGGAAAATATCCTCAAAGAATGTAGCATCCCTAGACTCTATAATTGTACCGACCTTCTGGTCAGGTACCTCAGATTTCACCACTAGAAATCTATAGCCAACGCTATGCTTGGCATAGCCAAGAAAAACACAGTCCACGGTCTTTGGTCCCAACTTGCGCTTTTTGATTATCGGCACATTGACTTTCGCCAAACAGCCCCAAGTGCGCAAGTAAGAGAGTGTAGTTCTTTTCTTTTCCCATTGCTCATAGGGAGTAGTGTTGGGGATATTACTACTGGGCGTAAACCGGCCTATCTGGGCCGGGTTAACTTCGTCAGTAGTTAAGTAAGTTAAAGCCCAAGAAGACAGAGGAGGGCTCAAGGCCCATGGTCGGCTCAAGGCCTGCAGCCGTAAACCGGCGTTAGTAGTTAACCTGTATTGTAAGTTAGGAATAAGAAGAGACCAAACCGGACAAATCTATGAGCCGGTATTGGGACTCCGTAAGCCGACGAGAGTCACCCGTGTATATAAGGGGACAACCCAGCGGCGGTTCAAGGACAACAACTCGAGACATAGGCGAAGCTTGTTTGCTCCCTAGTCATCGAAACCCCATCAATTCCATCACAACTAGACGTAGGCTTTTACCTTCATCGAAGGGGCCGAACTAGTATAAACTCTCTTGCGTCCTTGTGTCTGCTTTAACCCCTTCAAGCTAACCCGTCGTGTTGGGGATATTACTATTGGGCGTAAACCGGCCTATCTGGGCCGGGTTAACTTCATCAGTAGTTAGTTATGCTAAACCCAAGAAGGCAGATGAGGGCTCAAGGACCATAGTCGGTTCAAGGACTGTAGCCATAAACCGGCATTGGTATGTAACTTGTATTGTAAGTTGGGAATAAGTAGAGACCAAGCCGGACACATCTATGAGCCGGTGTTGGGACTCTGTAAACCGACGGGCGTCACCCATGTATATAAGAGGACGACCCGGCGGCGGTTCAAGGAGACAGACAACAACTCGAGACATAGGCGAAGCTTGTTTGCTCCCTAGTCATCGAAACCCCATCAATTCCATCACAACTAGACGTAGGCTTTTACCTTCATCGAAGGGGCCGAACTAGTATAAACTCTCTTGCGTCCTTGTGTCTGCTTTAACCCCTTCAAGCTAACCCGTCGTGTTGGGGATATTACTATTGGGCGTAAACCGGCCTATCTGGGCCGGGTTAACTTCATCAGTAGTTAGTTATGCTAAACCCAAGAAGGCAGATGAGGGCTCAAGGACCATAGTCGGTTCAAGGACTGTAGCCATAAACCGGCATTGGTATGTAACTTGTATTGTAAGTTGGGAATAAGTAGAGACCAAGCCGGACACATCTATGAGCCGGTGTTGGGACTCTGTAAACCGACGGGCGTCACCCATGTATATAAGAGGACGACCCGGCGGCGGTTCAAGGAGACAGACAACAACTCGAGACATAGGCGAAGCTTGTTTGCTCCCTAGTCATCGAAACCCCATCAATTCCATCACAACTAGACGTAGGCTTTTACCTTCATTGAAGGGGCCGAACTAGTATAAACTCTCTTGCATCCTTGTGTCCGCTTTAACCCCTTCAAGCTAACCAGTCACGATGGCTCCATGACTAAGTCCTTTCTCTAGGACATCTGCCGTGACAAAACCACGACAGTTGGCGCCCACCGTGGGGCTATCGCACGATGGTTTTCAGTTCTTGGAGGGCCGCTTTGAAGGACTCGAGGGCTACGCTGTAGGCCGGATGACTAAGAGTCATCGTGGCAAGCTCTACATCGATGACGCAGGCTGGGGCCCCGAGGCCGGCTCAATTGAGTACGGGTACCGGGTCCCCTTTGGTAGCATTCACGTTTTCATTGGCAAGATCGATGAACCGGGCCCTGAGCCGGACATCTGCACCGACCTCGTCGAGACAGCTCAGCGTGCGCAATCCGCCCGGGTTAAACCGGCCATGAAGCGTGCCTTCGTGGGAGTCATCCTGGAAGAAGTTATGAGGACGGATCGGAGTTTCGCGGGGCGACTGTCGTTTGTTCCGGTGACGAATCTTCGACCGGAGAAACCGAATCTCTTTCTCAGCTACAAGATGGTCGGATTGGGAGCTGTTCCGATGGCGACAGTATTCTGGACCCCTCTGATCTGCCCAACCGGGTTGGAATATTTTTCATGACCGGAACACAAGCAGCGCATCATTCTTCGACAGCCACGGCAACGATCTCTGGTTCAGCAGCGGCGACGGCTGCCGGGGCAGGAGGCCCTGTGCGCCCGCCGGCTCAGGTTCTATCAGAACTATTTGATGCATTGGCTGTGCTTATGGCAGAAGTTAATCCGCCAGATCATGACGTTCACAACACGGAGATTGCAAGGGTAAAGGAACAGATCACCCAGGCCAAGGCGGATCTGGCAGCTGAGGACACCAGGATGGCCACAGAGCGGGCCGCTTTAGACGCACAGGCCTACAGGCTTATGTTGGACCAGAGCGCGTCGCATGAAGTCATGAGGAGGAAGCACCGATCCTGCTTACCTCCGGTTTTCGAGGCCAGAGACCTTTTCTGTTGGAAATATGCCCTAGAGGCAATAATAAAAGGATTATTATTATATTTCCTTGTTCATGATAATTGTCTATTATTCATGCTATAATTTTATTATCCGGAAATCGTAATACATGTGTGAACACATAGACCACAATGTGTCCCTAGTGAGCCTCTAGTTGACTAGCTCGTTGATCAACAGATAGTCATGGTTTCCTGGCTATGGACATGGGGATGTCATTGATAACGGGATCACATCATTAGGAGAATGATGTGATGGACAAGACCCAATCCTAAACATAGCACAAGATTGTATAGTTCGTTTGCTAGAGTTTTTCCAATGTCAAGTATCTTTTCCTTAGACCATGAGATCGTGTAACTCCCGGATACCGTAGGAGTTCTTTGGGTGTACCAAACGTCACAATGTAACTGGGTGACTATAAAGGTATATTGCGGGTATCTCCGAAAGTGTCTGTTGGGTTGACACGGATCAAGACTGGGATTTGTCACTCCGTATGACGGAGAGGTATCTCTGGGCCCACTCGGTAATGCATAATCACAATGAGCTCAAAGTGACCAAGTGTCTGGTCACGGGATCATGCATTACGGTACGAGTAAAGTGACTTGCCGGTAACGAGATTGAACGAGGTATTGGGATACCGACGATCGAATCTCGGGCAAGTAATGTACCGATTGACAAAGGGAATTGTATACGGGGTTGCTTGAATCCTCGACATCATGGTTCATCCGATGAGATCATCGAGGAGCATGTGGGAGCCAACATGGGTATCCAGATCCCGCTGTTGGTTATTGACCGGAGAGCCATCTCGGTCATGTCTACATGTCTCCCAAACCCGTAGGGTCTACACACTTAAGGTTTGGTGACGCTAGGGTTGTAGAGATATGAATATGCAGTAACCCGAAAGTTGTTCGGAGTCCCGGATGAGATCCTGGACGTCACGAGGAGTTCCGGAATGGTCCGGAGGTGAAGAATTATATATAGGAAGTGCAGTTTCGGCCATCGGGAGAGTTTCGGGGGTCACCGGTATTGTACCGGGACCACCGGAAGGGTCCCGGGGGATCCACCAGATGGGGCCACCCATCCCGGAGGGCCCCATGGGCCAAAGTGGGGAGGGGAACCAGCCCATAGTGGGCTGGTGCGCCCCCCTTGGCCCACCCCATGCGCCTAGGGTTGGGAACCCTAGGGTGGGGGGGCGCCCCACCTGGCTTGGGGGGCACTCCACCCTTTGCCCCCCCTAGGAGATCCCATCTCCTAGGGCCAGCGCACCCCCTAGGGGGCCTATATAAAGGGGGGGAGGGAGGGGGCAGCCGCACCCTTGAGTCTTGGCGCCTCCCTCTCCCCTGCAACACCTCTCCCTCTCGTAGTAGAACGGCGAAGCCCTGCTGCGGTGACCCCTGCATCCACCACCACACCGTCGTGCTGCTGGATCTTCATCAACCTCTCCTTCCCCCTTGCTGGATCAAGAAGGAGGAGACGTCACGCTGACCGTACGTGTGTTGAATGCGGAGGTGCCGTCCGTTCGGCGCTAGGATCTCCGGTGATTTGGATCACGTCGAGTACGACTTCCTCATCCTCGTTCTTTGAACGCTTCTGCGCGTGATCTACAAAGGTATGTAGATGCAATCTGATCACTCGTTGCTAGATGAACTCATAGATGGATCTTGGTGAAACCGTAGAAATTTTTTTGTTTTCTGCAACGTTACCCAACAGTGGCATCATGAGCTAGGTCTATGCGTAGTTCTCTTTGCACGAGTAGAACACAATTTGTTGTGGGCGTAGATGTTGTCAACTTTCTTGCCGCTACTAGTCTTATTTTGCTTTAGCGGTATTGTGGGATGAAGCGGCCCAGACCGACCTTACACGTAGGCTTACGTGAGACTGGTTCCACCGACTGACATGCACTAGTTGCATAAGGTGGCTAGCGGGTGTCTGTCTCTCCCACTTTAGTTGGAGCGGATTCGATGAAAAGGATCCTTATGAAGGGTAAATAGAAGTTGACAAATCACATTGTGGCTTTCACGTAGGTAAGAAAACGTTCTTGGTAGAACCCTTTTGCAGCCACGTAAAACTTGCAACAACAATTAGAGGACGTCTAACTTGTTTTTGCAGCAAGTGCTTTGTGATGTGATATGGCCAAAGTTGTGATGAATGATGAATGATATATATGTGATGTATGAGATCATGTTCTTATAATAGGAATCACGACTTGCATGTCGATGAGTATGACAACCGGCAGGAGCCATAGGAGTTGTCTTTATTTTTTGTATGACCTGCGTGTCATTGAGAAACGCCATGTAAATTACTTTACTTTATTGCTAAACGTGTTAGCCATAGTAGTAGAAGTAATAGTTGGCGAGCAACTTCATGGAGACACGATGATGGAGATCATGATGATGGAGATCATGGTGTCATGCCGGTGACAAGATGATCATGGAGCCCCAAGATGGAGATCAAAGGAGCTATGTGATATTGGCCATATCATGTTACTATTATTATTTGATTGCATATGATGTTTATCATGTTTTTGCATCTTGTTTAATTAGAACGACGGTAGTAAATAAGATGATCCCTCATAATAATTTCAAGAAAGTGTTTCCCCTAACTGTGCACCGTTGCGACAGTTCGTTGTTTCGAAGCACCACGTGATGATCGGGTGTGATAGATTCCAACGTTCACATACAACGGGTGTAAGACAGATTTACACATGCAAACACTTAGGTTGACTTGACGAGCCTAGCATGTACAGACATGGCCTCGGAACACAGAAGACCGAAAGGTCGAGCATGAGTCATATAGAAGATACGATCAACATGAAGATGTTCACCGATGTTGACTAGTCCGTCTCACGTGATGATCGGACACGGCCTAGTTAACTCGGATCATGTTATATTAGATGATGGGAGGGATGTCTATCTGAGTGGGAGTTCATTATATAATTTGATTAGATGAACTTAATTATCATGAACTTAGTCTAAAATCTTTACAATATGTCTTGTAGATCAAACAACTTCAACGCGTTCCTAGAGAAAACCAAGCTGAAAGACGATGGCAGCAATTATACGGACTGGGTCCGGAACCTGAGGATCATCCTCATAGCTGCCAAGAAAGATTATGTCCTAGAAGCACCGCTAGGTGACTCACCCATCCCACAGAACCAAGACGTTATGAACGCTTGGCAGACACGTGCTGATGACTACTCCCTCGTTCAGTGTGGCATGCTTTACAGCTTAGAACCGGGGCTCCAAAAGCGTTTTGAGAGACACGGAGCATATGAGATGTTCGAAGAGCAGAAAATGGTTTTTCAAGCTCATGCCCGGTTCGAGAGATATGAAGTCTCCGACAAGTTCTTCAGCTGTAAGATGGAGGAAAATAGTTCTGTCAGTGAGCACATACTCACTATGTCTGGATTACATAACCGCTTAACTCAGCTGGGAGTTAATCTCCCGGATGACGCGGTCATTGACAGAATCCTTCAGTCGCTTCCACCGAGCTACAAGAGCTTTGTGATGAACTTCAATATGCAGGGGATGGAAAAGACCATTCCTGAGGTATTTTCAATGCTGAAATCAGCAGAGGTAGAAGTCAAAAAGGAACATCAAGTGTTGATGGTCAATAAAACCACCAAGTTCAAGAAAGGCAAGGGTAAAAAGAAATTCAAGAAGGACGGCAAGGGAGTTGCCGCGCCCGGTAAGCAAGCTGCCGGGAAGAAGCCAAAGAATGGACCCAAGCCCGAGACTGAGTGCTTTTATTGCAAGGGAAGTGGTCACTGGAAGCGGAACTGCCCCAAATACTTAGCGGACAAGAAGGCCGGCAACACAAAAGGTATATGTGATATACATGTAATTGATGTGTACCTTACCAGTATTCGTAGTAGCTCCTGGGTATTTGATACCGGTGCGGTTGCTCACATTTGTAACTCAAAGTAGGAGCTGTGGAATAAACGAAGACTGGCGAAGAACGAGGTGACGATGCGCGTCGGGAATGGTTCCAAGGTCGATGTGATCGCCATCGGCATGCTACCTCTACATTTACCCACGGGATTAGTTTTAAACCTCAATAATTGTTATTTAGTACCAGCTTTGAGCATGAACATTGTATCAGGATCTCGTTTAATTCGAGATGGCTACTCATTTAAATCCGAGAATAATGGTTGTTCTATTTATATGAGAGATATGTTTTATGGTCACGCTCCTATGGTGAATGGTTTATTCTTAATGAATCTCGAGCGTAATGCTACACATATTCATAGTGTGAATACCAAAAGATGTAAGGTTGATAATGATAGTCCCACATACTTGTGGCACTGCGGCCTTGGTCACATAGGTGTCAAACACATGAAGAAGCTCCATGCAGATGGACTTTTAGAGTCTCTTGATTACGAATCATTTGACACGTGCGAACCATGCCTCATGGGTAAGATGACCAAGACTCCGTTCTCAGGAACTATGGAGCGAGCAACCAACCTATTGGAAATCATACATACTGATGTGTGCGGTCCAATGAGTGTTGAGGCTCGTGGTGGCTATCGTTATGTTCTCACCCTCACTGATGACTTGAGTAGATATGGGTATGTCTACTTAATGAAACACAAGTCTGAAACCTTTGAAAAGTTCAAGGAATTTCAGAGTGAGGTTGAAAATCAACGTGACAGAAAAATCAAGTTTTTGCGATCAGATCGTGGAGGAAAATACTTGAGTCACGAATTTGGCACACACTTAAGAAAATGTGGAATAGTTTCACAACTCACGCCGCCTGGAACACCTCAGCATAATGGTGTGTCCGAACGTCGTAATCGCACTCTATTGGATATGGTGCGATCTATGATGTCTCTTACCGATTTACCGCTGTCATTTTGGGGCTATACTTTAGAGACTGCCGCATTCACTTTAAATAGGGCTCCGTCGAAATCCGTTGAGACGACACCGTATGAATTATGGTTTGGGAAGAAGCCTAAGCTGTCGTTTCTAAAAGTTTGGGGATGCGATGCTTATGTCAAGAAACTTCAACCTGAAAAGCTTGAACCCAAGTCGAAAAAATGCGTCTTCATAGGATACCCTAAAGAAACTATTGGGTATACCTTCTACCTCAGATCCGAAGGCAAGATCTTTGTTGCCAAGAATGGATCCTTTCAAGAGAAAGAGTTTCTCTCGAAAGAAGTAAGTGGGAGGAAAGTAGAGCTTGATGAAGTACTGCCTCTTGAAGCAGAGAGTAGCGCAGCTCAGGAAAATGTTCCTGTGGTGCCTGCACCAATTAGAGAAGAAGTTAATGATGATGATCAAGATATTTCTGATCAAGCTCCTACTGAACTTCGAAGGTCCACAAGGACACGTTCCGCACCAGAGTGGTACGACAACCCTGTCTTGGAAATCATGTTGTTAGACAATGGTGAACCTTCGAACTATGAAGAAGCGATGGCGGGCCTGGATTCTGACAAATGGCTGGAAGCCATGAAATCCGAGATAGGATCCATGTATGAAAACGAAGTATGGACTTTGACTGACTTGCCCGATGATCGGCGAGCCATAGAAAATAAATGGATCTTTAAGAAGAAGACAGACGCGGATGGTAATGTGACCATCTATAAAGCTAGGCTTGTCACTAAGGGTTATCGACAAGTTCAAGGGGTTGACTACGATGAGACATTCTCTCCCGTGGCAAAGCTGAAGTCCGTCCGAATCATGTTAGCAATTGCCGCATACTATGATTATGAGATATGGCAAATGGACGTCAAAACGGCATTCCTTAACGGTTATCTTAAGGAAGAACTGTATATGATGCAGCCGGAAGGTTTTGTCGATCCTAAGAATGCTGACAAGGTGTGGAAGCTCCAACGCTCGATTTATGGGCTGGTGCAAGCATCTCGGAGTTGGAACATTCGCTTTGATGAGATGATCAATGCGTTTGGGTTTATGCAGACTTATGGAGAAGCATGCGTTTACAAGAAAGTGAGTGGGAGCTCTGTAGCATTTCTCATATTATATGTAGATGGCATACTTTTGATGGGAAATGATATAGAACTTTTGGACAGCATTAAGGCCTACTTGAATAAGAGTTTTTCAATGAAGGACCTTGGAGAAGCTGCTTATATATTAGGCATCAAGATCTATAGAGATAGATCAAGACGCCTCATAGGTCTTTCACAAAGCACACACCTTGATAAGATATTGAAGAAGTTCAATATGGATCAGTCTAAGAAGGGGTTCTTGCCTGTGTTGCAAGGTGTGAAATTGAGCTCAGCTCAATGTCCGACCACGGCAGAAGATATAGAAGAGATGAGTGTCATCCCCTATGCCTCAGCCATAGGTTCTATTATGTATGCCATGGTGTGTACCAGACCTGATGTAAACCTTGCCGTAAGTTTGGTAGGTAGGTACGAAAGTAATCCCGGCAAGGAACACTGGACAGCGGTCAAGAATATCCTGAAGTACCTGAAAAGGACTAAGGAAATGTTTCTCGTTTATGGAGGTGACGAAGAGCTCGTCATAAAGGGTTACGTCGACGCTAGCTTCGACACAGATCTGGATGACTCTAAGTCACAAACCGGATACGTGTATATTTTGAATGGTGGGGCAGTAAGCTGGTGCAGTTGCAAGCAAAGCGTTGTGGCGGGATCTACATGTGAAGCGGAGTACATGGCAGTCTCGGAGGCAGCACACGAAGCAGTCTGGGTGAAGGAGTTCATTACCGACCTAGGAGTCATACCCAATGCGTCGGGCCCGATGACTCTCTTCTGTGACAACACTGGAGCTATTGCCCTTGCCAAGGAGCCCAGGTTTCACAGGAAGACCAGGCATATCAAGCGTCGCTTCAACACCATTCATGAAAGTGTTCAAAATGGAGACATAGAGATTTGTAAAGTACATACGGACCTGAATGTAGCAGATCCGTTGACTAAACCTCTCCCTAGAGCAAAACATGATCAACACCAGAATTCCATGGGTGTTCGATTCATCACAATGTAACTAGATTATTGACTCTAGTGCAAGTGGGAGACTGTTGAAAATATGCCCTAGAGGCAATAATAAAAGGATTATTATTATATTTCCTTGTTCATGATAATTTTCTATTATTCATGCTATAATTTTATTATTCGGAAATCGTAATACATGTGTGAACACATAGACCACAATGTGTCCCTGGTGAGCCTCTAGTTGACTAGCTCGTTGATCAACAGATAGTCATGGTTTCCTGGCTATGGACATGGGGATGTCATAGATAACGGGATCACATCATTAGGAGAATGATGTGATGGACAAGACCCAATCCTAAACATAGCACAAGATCGTATAGTTCATTTGATAGAGTTTTTCCAATGTCAAGTATCTTTTCCTTAGACCATGAGATCGTGTAACTCCCGGATACCGTAGGAGTGCTTTGGGTGTACCAAACGTCACAACGTAACTGGGTGACTATAGAGGTATACTGCGGGTATCTCCGAAAGTGTCTGTTGGGTTGACACGGATCAAGACTGGGATTTGTCACTCCGTATGACGGAGAGGTATCTCTGGGCTCACTCAGTAATGCATCATCACAATGAGCTCAAAGTGACCAAGTGTCTGGTCACGGGATCATGCATTACGGTACGAGTAAAGTGACTTGCCGGTAACGAGATTGAACGAGGTATTGGGATACCGACGATCGAATCTCGGGCAAGTAACGTACCGATTGACAAAGGGAATTGTATACGGGGTTGCTTGAATCCTCGACATCGTGGTTCATCCGATGAGATCATCGAGGAGCATGTGGGAGCCAACATGGGTATCCAGATCCCGCTGTTGGTTATTGACCGGAGAGCCATCTCGGTCATGTCTACATGTCTCCCGAACCCGTAGGGTCTACACACTTAAGGTTCGGTGACGCTACGGTTGTAGAGATATGAATATGCAATAACCCGAAAGTTTTTCGGAGTCCTGGATGAGATCCTGGACGTCACGAGGAGTTCCGGAATGGTCTGGAGGTGAAGAATTATATATAGGAAGTGCAGTTTCGGCCATCGGGAGAGTTTCGGGGGTCACGGTATTGTACCGGGACCACCGGAAGGGTCCCGGGGGTCCACCGGGTGGGGCCACCCATCCCGGAGGGCCCCATGGGCCAAAGTGGGGAGGGGAACCAGCCCATAGTGGGCTGGTGTGCCCCCCTTGGCCCACCCCATGCGCCTAGGGTTGGGAACCCTAGGGTGGGGGGGCGCCCCACCTGGCTTGGGGGCACTCCACCCCTTGACCGCCCCCCTAGGAGATCCCATCTCCTTGGGCCGGCGCACCCCCTAGTGGGCCTATATAAAGGGGGGGAGGGAGGGGGCAGCCGCACCCTTGAGTCTTGGCGCCTCCCTCTCCCCTGCAACACCTCTCCCTCTCGTAGTAGAACGGCGAAGCCCTGCTGCGGTGACCCCTGCATCCACCACCACGCCGTCGTGCTGCTGGATCTTCATCAACCTCTCCTTCCCCCTTGCTGGATCAAGAAGGAGGAGACGTCACGCTGACCGTACGTGTGTTGAACGCGGAGGTGCCGTCCGTTCGGCGCTAGGATCTCCGGTGATTTGGATCACGTCGAGTACGACTTCCTCATCCCCGTTCTTTGAACGCTTCCGCGCGTGATCTACAAAGGTATGTAGATGCAATCTGATCACTCGTTGCTAGATGAACTCATAGATGGATCTTGGTGAAACCGTAGAATTTTTTTTTGTTTTCTGCAACATTCCCCAACATTTTCAACACTCCAGGACCAAGAGCCGGCAATCCGCCGGAGGGGAACCGGGCAGAAGCCCCTGGGACCGGTGCACCGGTTCAGCCTCGTCAGATGGACCCGCCTCGTCAAAACACCGTTATACCTCAGGATGCTTTAACACCTCCGGGTCACTACTCCAACCCAATGGACAATCTTGTTGCCGCTGCTGCACGGCTGGAGGCCATTCCAATTGAAGGTGACTCACCGCAGGCAGTAGAGACGCGACAGGTCAAGGAACTTCTGAGGACAGCTTTGGCTCAACAGGAATTGTACTCATATAGCCGCGATCGGATCCACTCATACAGGAAGCGTACTCATACAGCAGACATATGGATGAACCAGCAGTGTCGAGTAATGAACGACGTGGAGCACCCCGTGGCAACAACCCGGCGGGTGGTGCTGATGACGCTCAGGAAGTGGTGAACCGGGCCCGAGCGCGCAGGGAGGCCGAGTTAGCCGCACAGCATCAGGCTCGGCAGCTCACGCCGGTTCATCCAACCATCTCGATCGAACCTGGTGTCACTTCTAGTTCTTTGGGGGTGCCGTGCCTTATCCCCGCTTTACGCAACATGCGCCTGCCCAAGGATTTCAAAGGCCCGTGCAAGGTACCAAATTACATGGCGGATCAACCTCGAGAGACATGGGTGGAGAGCTATGAGATGGCCATGGAGATGCTTGATGTGGACGACACGGCGTGTGCGAAATACTTCACCATGATGCTTGAAGGAACGGCCCGTACTTGGTTAAAAAGCTTGCCAGCTAATTCTATCAGTTCATGGGCCCAATTACGAGCCCGGTTTATCAGCAATTTCAAGAATACCTGTAAACAGCCTATGCCGATAGTGGACTTAGCTGCATGCATCCAGGAGGAAGGAGAATCAACGACTCATTGGGTGCGCCGGGTTTCACAAGTGTTGCACTCCTCAGACCGCATCAACGCTGACACCACAGTATTAACCCTAGAAGGCAACTGCCGGTTTGGGCCCCTGAAGTTGAAATTGGGACGGATGAAGCGTCATTGCACCGACATGGGGACCCTCATGGCCGCTTTGGTGAAATATGCTGATTCTGATAGTACCAAGGATCCTGAATCTGATGATGACAAGACAGGGAAAGGGAAGAAGAACGGCAGCTCCAAAGGTCAGCAGCATCACTGGGTAGGCAATGGCGGAGGAGGCAAGCGTAAAGCGGATGGTAACATGGACTTTGTGGCAAATACCAACGCACAGGACAATGGCCAGCGACGCAAGGGTAGGCCAAAAAATCGTAATGGAGCACCCAAACCTAACCCAAACTGCCTAAACTATCTGCTAAGCCAGCCCTGTCCAAGACATGGGACGAAGGAGGAGCCAGCAAACCACCTTTGGAAGGATTGCTTTATTATGCAGGAGTTCAAGAATTCTAATAATTTCCGGTATGATCACGAATCTGGCGGTGGCTCAGGGTCCGGGCTGGGTTACGGCGGAGGAAGTTCCGGTTCAGGATTTAATGGTAATCCGGGCGGACATAATGGTCAAAATAGTCAGAACAACCAGGGTGGTTACAACCAACAGCAGCAACAGTCAGGTTACCAGAGCAACCCAAAGCAGTTGAGTAGTGGGCAGTACCATGTCTTTACCACTAGCTTGGACAAGCGAGACCGGAAGGTTCAGAGGCGGGCAGTCAACTCTGTTGAACCGGCCATACCCCATTATCTACGTTGGTCTGAACAGCCAATCATATGGAGCAGAGAGGATCACCCACCCCACGTCGATAATACGGGTCAGTTGGCTCTGGTGGTGGCGCCTCAGGTGGGAGGTTATAAGTTCACCAAGGTGCTCATGGATGGAGGGAGCAGCATTAACATCCTGTACTATCAGACCTTCCGTCGTATGGGACTAACAGATAAGAATCTCAAACTGTCTAATACAGTATTCCACGGTATAGTGCCTGGCAGATCAGCATATCCTGTTGGTAAGATAGCTCTCGAAGTGGCCTTTGGGGATGATCATGATTCCAGGTCGGAGACATTGACGTTTGAAGTGGTGAAAATCCAAAGTCCATAGGAAGGATTGCTTATAATGCAGGAGTTCAAGAATTCTAATAATTTCCGGTATGATACGAATCTGGCGTGGCTAGGGTCCGGGCCGGGTTACGGAGGAGGAAGTTCCGGTTCAGGATTTAATGGTAATCCGGGCGGACATAATGGTCAAAATAGTCAGAACAACCAGGGTGGTTACAACCAACAGCACCAACAGTCAGGTTACCAGAAGCAACCAAAGCAGTTTGAGTATGGCAGTACCATGTCTTTACACTAGGCTTGGGACAGCGAGACGGAAGGTTCAGAGGCGGGCAGTCAACTCTGTTGAACCGGCCATACCCCGTTATCTACGTTGGTCTGAACAGCCAATCATATGGAGCAGAGAGGATCACCCACCCCAGGTCGATAATCCGGGTCAGTTGGCTCTGGTGGTGGCGCCTCAGGTGGGAGGTTATAAGTTCACCAAGGTGCTCATGGATGGAGGGAGCAGCATTAACATCCTGTACTATGAGACCTTCCGTCGTATGGGACTAACAGATAAGAATCTCAAACCGTCTAATACAGTATTCCACGGTGTAGGTGCCTGGCAGATCAGCATATCCCGTTGGTAAGATAGCTCTGGAAGTGGCCTTTGGGGATGATCATGATTCCAGGTCAGAACATTGACGTTTGAGTGGTGAAAATCCAAAGTCCATATCATGCCCTGTTTGGGCGACCGGCATACGCCAAGTTTATGGCTCGGCCCTGTTATGTGTATTTGCAGCTCAAGATGCCGGGTCACAAGGGGACAATAACGGTTCACGGAAGCCGCAAAATCGCTTTGGAATGCGAGGAAGGAGATGCGGCTTATGCAGAGTCGGTTTGTGCCACCGAGGAGTTGAAGTACTATAAAGACAATGTTGATCCGGCGGACATGACTCCGTTGAAGAAGCCAACTACGGAGCATGATCCGGCCCTGAAGTTCAAATCGGCAGCAGAAACTAAGCTTGTTGACTTCGTACCTGGCGATTCGTCCAAGCAGTTCAGCATCAGTGCCAACTTGGATCCGAAATAGGAAAGCGCGCTCATTGAGTTCATCCGTGAGAATCGGGACATTTTCGCATGGAAACCCTCTGACATGCCAGGTGTACCGAGGCAACTCGCTGAGCGCACACTTAATGTGGATCCTAAATATAAACCGGTGAAACAGTTCCTCCACCGGTTTAACGAAGAAAGGCACAAGGCGATTGGAGAAGAGGTAGCCAGGCTCTTAGCAGCTGGCTTTATTATTGAAGTTTTTCACCCTGAGTGGCTTGCCAATCCGGTGCTGGTCCTCAAGAAAAACGGCACCTGGCGCATGTGTGTGGATTACACAGATCTTAATAAGGCTTGTCCAGCAGATCCTTTTTCCCTCCCCTGTATTGATCAAATTATTGATGCTACGGCGGGTTGTGAGCGTTTAAGTTTTTTGGATGCATATTCTGGCTATCATCAGATCAAAATGGCAGTTAAGGACCAGGAGAAGACAGCATTTATAACTCCCTTTGGAGCCTTCTGCTATGTGTCTATGCCCTTCGGGCTCAAGAGTGCCCAGGCAACTTACCAACGGTGTGTACAAAATTGTCTTCACAAGCAGATTGGCCATAATGTACATGCTTACGTGGATGATATCGTGGTTAAATCCAGGGAGAAGGAGACTCTGATTGATGATTTGAAAGAAACCTTTGATAATCTAAGAGCATACAAGATGATGCTTAATCCGGGCAAGTGTGTCTTTGGTGTACCGGCGGGCAAGCTATTGGGTTTTCTAGTGTCCAACAGGGGAATTGAGGCTAATCCGAAGAAGATCACGGCTATCACCTCCCTGGCTAAACCAAAGTGTATCAACGATGTTCAATGCCTAGCAGGCAGGATTGCTGCGCTAAGCCGGTTTATCAGTCGCCTGGGTGAGAAGGCAATCCCTTTGTATCAGATGTTTAAAAAGACGGATCAGTTTGTCTGGAGTTCTGCTGCTGATGAAGCATTTGAGGACTTAAAGCGGCAATTGGCCAATCCGCCGGTGCTCGCCGCTCCCGTTGACAAGGAGCGTTACTGCTATATGTTGCTGCTAATGTTCGGGCGGTCAGCGTAGCTATTGTGGTGGAGCGAAAGGAGGCAGGTAAGGAGCATCCGGTTCAACGTCCGGTCTATTATATCAGCGAGGTGCTCATTGAGTCCAAGCAAAGGTATCCGCATTGGCAGAAGCTGGTGTATGGAGTTTTTATGGCAAGCCGGAAGCTTAAACAATATTTCCAAGGGCACTCAATTACGGTGGTCAGTTCTGCTCCTTTGGGAGATATCATCCAGAACCGGGAAGCAACTGGCCGGATTGCAAAGTGGGCCATAGAGCTGGGGCCGTACGGTTTGAAGTATGTGCCTCGGACAGCGGTTAAGTCTCAAGCACTTGTTGATTTCATCAATGATTGGACGGAAATGCAAGCACCTGAAGAAAAGCCGGATCATACGTATTGGACCATCCATTTTGACGGATCCAGGCAGTTGGAAGGCTCGGGGGCTGGAGTCGTATTAACTTCCCCACGAGGTGATAAGTTTTGTTATGTTCTCCGTTTAATGTTCCCTTGTACTAACAATGCAGCTGAGTATGAAGCCTTGCTCCATGGTCTCCGGATGGCTAAGGAGATGAATCTAAGTCGAGTTAAGTGCTTCGGTGACTCGGACCTTGTGGCTCAAAGTGTCTGGCACTTGGGACTCCAAGGACCCACTCATGGCAGCATATCGTCGTGAGGTGGATACTGTCGCAGGTTATTTCAAAGGCTATCAGGTGGACCACGTGGACCGGCGGAAAAATGAAGCGGCAGACGCTTTAAGCCGGCTGGGCTCTCAGCGCAAACCGGTCCCACCCAATGTTTTTCTGGATGTGCTGCACAACCCGTCGGTCAAGATCCCTGGTGAAGAGGATTTGGCTATTCCTGATCCGGAGGCTCAATTGGTGGCGGCTCTTCATGTTATTCCAGATTGGACGCTTCCTTACCTGGCGTACAAGAACCGGGGTGAGTTGCCAGAGGATGAGATTCTAGCCCGGCAGATAATCCGGCGATCCAAGTCCATGGCTATCATCAACGGCGAGTTGCATCATTGCAGTATATCAGGAGCTTTTCAACGCTGCGTGTCTCCTGAAGAAGGCCGTGAAATTTTGCGTGAGATCCACGAAGGAGATTGTGGTCACCACGCCGGTTCAAAGTCTCTGGTGGCTAAAGCGTTTCGCCATGGTTTTTATTGGTTAACTGCTCATGCTGATGCGGAGGATCTGGTCAGACGATGTGATGGTTGCCAAAGGTTTTCAAGGCGTGCTCATGTACCGGCTCAAGAATTGAGAATGATTCCAATTACTTGGCCGTTTGCGACTTGGGGGCTGGATATGGTTGGGCCTTTCAAAAGGTCCAAAGATAAGAAGACCCACCTCCTGGTGGCGGTTGACAAGTTTACAAAGTGGGTGGAGGCAGAACCTGTTAGCAAATGTGATGCGACCACGGCGGTTCAGTTCATCAAAAAGGTGATTTTCCGGTTTGGTTTTCCGCATAGTATTATCACAGATAATGGTACCAATTTGTCCAAAGGTGCTATGAAGGGGTTCTGTGAATGGGAGCACATCCGGCTCGACGTTTCATCAGTGGCACATCCACAGTCCAACGGTCAAGCAGAAAGAGCTAATCAAGAGATCTTGAGAGGCATCAAGCCCCGGCTCATGGTTCCTTTGCAGAGAACGCTGGGTTGTTGGGTAGAAGAATTACCATCTGTGTTATGGAGCATCAATACAACACCCAACAGATCAACAGGATACACACCGTTCTTCATGGTTTATGGAGCGGAGGCGGTTCTCCCCAGTGATATCCGTCATGATTCACCTCGTGTCACGGCTTATATTGAAGCGGACAACGAGACAGCACGGCAAGATGCTTTGGACCGGTTGGATGAAGAGCGTGACATCGCAGCCGCCCGATCGGCGATTTACCAGCAGGATCTTCGTCGTTATCACAGTCGCCGGTCAGAACCAGACCTTTCAGGAAGGAGATTTGGTGCTTCGGCTCATCCAAGATCAGACTGATATGCATAAGCTATCCCCACCTTGGGAGGGGCCTTTCGTGGTCAGCAAGAATCTGCACAACGGGTCGTACTATCTGATCGATATTCGAGAGCATAAGGACTCACGTACATCAGAGGAGGAGACTAACAGGCCGTGGAATATAGCTCATCTTCGGCCTTACTATACCTGAGCCATTGGCTATACTTATGTACATATTACGACAATGTATATATTATGATTAAATATAATAAACCGGAACCTCAGCTAAAGCGGGGTATCTGTTCTTTTACATCATGTGAGGTTACACGGAGTTGCTCTAAAGCGGCCTCCGGTTTACCCCTTGAGTTCGCTTTGCTAAAAGCATCGTGTTATATCACTTGGAGGATTGGTCGTGTCCGAACCAATACCATGCCTCTTGATAGGCGAGAGCCACCAGATCACTTGGGGACTTGGTCATGTCTGAACCAGTCATGCCTCTTGATCGGCCTAAGGCCACAGAATCATGGGTTGGTCGTTTGGCCATGGAACGCATTTGATCAGCTTAAATAAACCTTTTTTGGCAAACGGTTTTGTCATTGCTTTTGCTTCACACTTTTCTTTGATGGTTTTTTTTCTTTTCATTGTGTTTTTTAAACGGACAAAGTTTTTTAACCAATCAATTGACGGAACACAGTTCACGTCAATCCGGAGACTATTTGTCTGGTTTGATCCGTGTTGTTAACATCCTCTTATGGAGTAACACGGCGTTTATTATAACCCGGCACGGTTTACATGGTAACCAGCGTCATATATATATACAGGAGCTGTTATTTCCTCCAACAGTGTGGGTTTGCAAAACTCCGCTTCAAGGTTGGCCAAGCCAACTTCACACTCAACGATGGCAGGTATTATGTATCTCAAAAATTTGATCATATACTTCAAATTTTATTTTGGATGTTTTGATTTCATATATACAGACATCATATTCCGCCTGACGGTACAACCGCGGTGGCACTTGACGAATTTCTTATTTCAGAAAGTGTTTTGGAAAGTTCATTACCACAGGAAGAACAAGTTATGCATGAAGGCATATCAACATCAAAGGTATCAGCTATCCTATTACAAGGCAACATGGTGCCCATAATAACATAATTGTTTTTCACAAAGGAGAGGCAGTTTTAAAACCGGCTTCCGGTTTAAGCTTGGCCACCAGCCTGGCCTGATGGTTGTGGGTCATCCTGCGCCGCTTCAGCTTCCGTTTCTCTACCCAGTGGCTGGAAATCCACAGTTGTCCAGTCGATTCCCATTAATGCTTGAAAAACAGCTTCATCATGGATCAGCAATGACGGGTCAATATCGGGAGCGTAAGTATGCTTACGGATTGGAGGGATCAGATTTCCGATTCATGGATTGGTGCAGCTATTCGCTTGTTCTGACTATCATATTGGGCTTGATAATGAGACAAGTCTGCTTCTCAGCCAGTTGACAAGCTAGCGGACGTACCTCCCGGTTTATTGCTCGCAAATCCGCTTCACCAAATTCTGACCCGTCTTCCTTCAAGCTGGGATAGCCTGAGCCACTTCAATAGGATCAAAATCCGGCACCCAGGCTTTTGCCCGGATTAAGGCATTGATTGCACCGGTTCGAGCAGCAGATTTCTTCAGCTCTTCAACCGGGCAGGAAGCACTGACAGTTTCATCAGAGTATCTTGAATCAAAGTGGGCGCCGGTTTGTTATGAGATGCGGTACAGATGATCCGCTGGGCACCAGTATACAATTGTTCAACCAATGTATAGGCGGCTTTAGTTTCTTCCGCACATCTGACCCCAAGTGACCAATGCGTGTCCCTGAAATACCATAAAGGGTTAATAAACCGGCAACTCTGTCAGAAGGCAGAGCCAATTCAGAAGGCAAACTGGCTTACCAAAGATAGCAGTAGTCATGGCATGCACGTGCCGCTTTATGCTGGTCAGTTCATCCGCCACTGGTTTTAGTGCAGCCTCGGCATCCTCTGCTCGTTTGATCAAAGCGGACTTTTCAGTGGCCCAATCCGCCCGCTTCTTCTTGAAGCTCTCCTTAAGCTGTTCCATGGCGCTTAAAGCGCTGGCCAATTCCTCTTTTGCTTTGGAGGTTTCAGCCTGTTGGGTTTTCAGGTTTTCTTGGAGATCGGTGACTTGGTTTTCTTTCGTCTTCAGCTCCGCCTGCATGCATACAGATATATGCTTCAACAAATCGGTATAAGGATTCAAGTACCAATCACATAACAAGTTATGCACTTAGCACTTGGGGGCTAATGCATATTCGATCTTCATCTTTCAATTGCTTACAAAGTCCCAAGATCAATACAAGTATTCAACTTGGCACTTGGGGGCTAATGGCTATTTGCTCGTATATATTCTGATGCGGCAATTTCAATTACTTAAAGTACCGGTTTAACTACGCTAAGTTGAACCGGCCCTTGGGGGCTACATCAGCAAATTTCAAAGCATCAAGATTTATATGTAAGTCCCGGTTTGAAAGAATATAAACCGGCCCTTGGGGGCTAGGAGAGTCAGCAAGAATGGAAGCATACAAGCAGGAAGGAGCATATGGAAGTTACCTCATATTTATCTTTCATCATATTAACCAGACCGGCTTCGTAGTCATGGCTGGTATACAGCCGGTTCAGATAGCCGGAATGGATATCTTGGGCGTTCAGAGCAGCGTAAATCATCAGATCAGTGTTCCACTTGCCTTTGCCAAAAGCAGCAAATTCTTCCTTGGCAGAATGTTCGGATAAAGCGACAGGATTGCTTGGCTCAGTATGGCCAGTGCCAGTAATGACAACCTCATCATCCTGGGTACCGCCGGTTTGCACTGGAGCTGTTGGCTTGTCAGTAGGTTTTGCTGGACCGGTGGAGCTTTCAATCTGGATGGAACCTGTGGGCTGATGGATAGGACCTGAGGTATCAGTAGGTCTCTCTTCAGCAATAAGATCATCATCTGGCTGCGGTGGATCATTGGGAATATCCTCAGGAATAGCCGCTTCAAGATTGGGTGTCTTTCCTGGTTCAAGAATGACATCTTCTTCGGCCGCTTTGTCCAGGCGGGCCTTCTTGCTTGGCCTAGGTTTGGCCCTGAGAAGAATAACAAAATTAAATACAGCATATGTTCTAAGGCAATGTACTGCAAACATCACAATAAGTATAGCTTACCCAAGCGACCGTTTTGAGCGGTGGGAGCTGAGTAGCCGATGACTCGCCAGAAGATGAGTGGGAAGTAACCTGGTAATCGGAGTCAGACGGATTAAGAGGTTGACGAAAGCAAGCCCAGCTTTAGGACAAGCACTGACAAGCAAAATTAGAGACCTCGGAATGGCGTTTCCGAACCGGACTGTTCGGTAAACCGGCGGAGGTAACTACCTGGCCGCTGTGCCGGGTGGTGCGGCGAGCTTCGTGTTGTTGGGTCTTCATAAGAAGTTTAGGATCCAAATAAGCAAGAGGATGAGAAAATTTAACTTTCCGGTTTGCCTGACGGATTTTTTGTGAAGGCAAAGTTTCTGAATCGGAAGAGAGAATAATTACCTCTGCAACATCCGCGTGGCTGGCTTCGGCATCATCCTGACAAATATCATCATCAATAAGACGCATGAAAAATAAACCAAGTGAGTCAAGCTCTACCTCAAAGTCCGGATTATCCCATCATCATCAGGGGCCGGATTAGAAGATGCAGTGGTTCTTTTCCTGTGGGCAGTCTTCTTCACAGCTTTAGTCTTTTGCCGGGTTGCTCTTTCCGGTTTGTCTGGTTTTTCTGGTTTCTCCTGCGGCAGTTTTTTGCTCCAAAACGGATATCGCCCTGATTATGCAGACACTGATATTAAAAACAATGACCAGACATATCAATAACAGATTCAGCAAAGAGAAAAATCAAAGTCTTACAGCTGGCGGTTTGTTGGTGGCACAGAAGGGAAGCAGGCCGGTTCTAGCGCAGACGTGTTCCGGTTCATTCAGTATCTTATGCACAGCCTCTGTGATTTCTTCATCGGAGAGCTGGAGTTTTGAATGTCGCAGTGGGTCATCAACACTGTCAGTATACTCGCACATCAAACCGGAGCGCTGACTAAGGGGCAGTATGCTCCATGATATCCAACAGCGAGCGAGATCAACCCCTGTTAAACCGTTGGCCATAAAGGCTCTGAGCTTTGACAGCTGGGGAGCATATTTGCTTCTCTCCTGGGCAGTCAATCTTTGAGGAAAAGGGTGTGTATTGCTGAGCCGCTCCGGACGAAAGCCAGGCAAGGGATTCTCACCAGCAGGGGAGGTGTCTTTGCAGTAGAACCATGTCTGATTCCACTCCTTGGGGTGACTGTGCAGCTTGGCGTGAGGGTATGTGACCTCTTTCCTTTTCTGAATCGCCATGCCACCCAACTCCGTATTAGAGCCATCAGTAAACTCAGTACGGCGGTTTAGATGGAAAAGATCTCTGAACAATTCCACTGTGGGCTCCTCTTGAAAGAACACCTCACAGAGCACTTGGAAGTGGCACATATTTGTAACAGAGTTGGGGCCAGTGTCTTGCGGATGGAGTTGGAAATCGGCTAAAACATCCCGGTAAAATTTAGAACCGGGCGGCTTAAAGCCCCGGGCTAAGTGATCTACGAAAACAACAACCTCTCCTTCTCGAGGTGTGGGAGGGCATTCTTTGCCAGGAGCCCTCCAATGGATGGTATCTTTGCTGCCTAAAGCGCCAATCAGGACTAAATCGTCCAGTTGATCCTCTGTGACGCGAGAAGGAACCCAATTGCACTCATATACTTGCTTGGCCATGATGGAATCTACAAGGTAGAAGATCCTGGTTCAAAAATGCATTTGATCAAAGTACGTTGGTATGGGCACTGTTAAACCAGAGACAGAACTATCTGAACCGGAGTTTCATGAAGCAACCAACATCTGGCGGTTCAACAAGGGGACTAATGGCATATACCGGTTTGGAAAATTTTCTATAAGGTTAAACCGCCTGATCTAAGCATTGAAAAGCTGAGATTGCGGATGGACAAGTACGCAGAAACAGGTTTCACAAGATTTTTTTACAGCATTGGATCTGAAGCAAGTTCAGAAAAGAGATAAATACTTAGAGGTTCAAAGGAGCAGTACCGAACCAATGAGCAAAACGTTCATATAGACCATGGTTTGAGATGCATAAGTAAAAGGCGAAGGTCAAACAACTATCATTGCACAGAGTAAAGATTTGCGGATTCATCTAAAGATCTATTGTATGAGCAAGAGGCAGACGATGAACACTGAAGAACTGCGAAACCCTAGGCCAGATCTTGCGGGGGAAAGTAGAAGATTTACCGGAGCTGAGGAAGATGCGGAAGGTTGCCCGCGATGTTCTGATGGCGCTCAGGTTGATGCAGCGGCCAAGGAATGAGGCAGAGGTCGACGGCGGCGGCGAGCTCCGAGGCTGGCGACGCGAGGAAGACGAAGAAGACACGGAAGGAGAAAAGAAATGACCCTTCGGTCCTATTTATAAGGCGAAAGAACATAAGTCAGGCGCGACAATCAAGGGGCCACAAAACGGAGCTGTCGCCTCGATTTCCGCCGATCTATTAAACAAAGAAACATAATGGATAGCTTCGTTATGACAGGTGATGTCACTCCGGCTTACAGCAATCATAGAAGATGACATCATGGCGGTTTACCAATTTATAAGAAGATGTTGAGATGAAGCTTTTATTAAAGGATTGACATGAACCCGTTCAAATCAATCTGGGGCCTAATGTTGGGGATATTACTACTGGGCGTAAACCGGCCTATCTGGGCCGGGTTAACTTCGTCAGTAGTTAAGTAAGTTAAAGCCCAAGAAGACAGAGGAGGGCTCAAGGCCCATGGTCGGCTCAAGGCCTGCAGCCGTAAACCGGCGTTAGTAGTTAACCTGTATTGTAAGTTAGGAATAAGAAGAGACCAAACCGGACACATCTATGAGCCGGTATTGGGACTCCGTAAGCCGACGAGAGTCACCCGTGTATATAAGGGGACGACCCGGCGGCGGTTCAAGGACAACAGACAACAACTCGAGACATAGGCGAAGCTTGTTTGCTCCCTAGTCATCGAAACCCCATCAATTCCATCACAACTAGACGTAGGCTTTTACCTTCATCGAAGGGGCCGAACTAGTATAAACTCTCTTGCGTCCTTGTGTCCGCTTTAACCCCTTCAAGCTAACCCGTCGCGATGGCTCACGACTAAGTCCTTTCTCTAGGACATCTGCCGTGACAAAACCAGACAAGTAGTCTTATTATCCTTTGTGGGAACTTTATTCAGGACATGACAAGATGTCAATACAGCCTCCCCCCACCATGCCTTGGATAAACCCGATGTATCTAACATGGCGTTAACCAGATTAGTTAGAGTACGGTTTTTCTGTTCGGTAACCCCATTTGACTGGGGTGAGTAGGGAGGCGTCCTCTCATGAATAATACCATGTTCCGCACAGAATAAATCGAACTCATTAGAAAAGTACTCTCCACCACGATCAGACCGGACTCGTTTTATTTTCTTCTCAAGTTGGTTCTTAACTTCAGCCTTATAGACTTTAAAGTAGTGTAGAGCCTCATCCTTAGTATTTAACAAATACACATATCATAATCTAGTGGAATCATCAATCAGAGTCATGAAGTATTTCTTTCCACCTTTAGTCAACACACCATTCATCTCACAGAGATCTGAATGTATGAGCTCTAGAGGTGCCAGGTGTCTCTCCTTCGCAGGCTTGTGAGGCTTACGAGGTTGCTTAGCTTGCACACACGCATGGCACTTAGAGCCTTTGGCTAAAGTGAAACTCGGGATTAAGTCCATCTTAGCTAGCCGCGTCATATAGCCGAAATTTATGTGACAAAGACGTGAATGCCAAACCTCAGATTCGTTCACATTAGAATGAATTTGGTGCACGACTTTATTACAGAAATCCTCCAGGGAAGGGCGGAACAAACCACCACAATCATATCCTTTTCCAACAAATAGTCCATAACGAGATACGACTACTTTGTTAGACTCAAATACTAACTTAAACCCTTCTTTACATAGAAGGGAGCCACTAACGAGATTCTTCCTTATGGCGGGGACATGCTGCACGTTCTTCAGTTGCACGATCTTTCCCGAAGTAAACTTCAGATCTACCATGCCAATACCATGAACAGAAGCATGCGAGTCATTCCCCATCAGGACGGAACAATCTCGTGCGACCTTGTAGGAAGAAAACAAAGACACATCAGCACACACATGAATATTGGCCCAGTGTCAATCCACCAATCGGTGGACTGACAAACTGAAATTATGGTAAACAGATTACCATACCCAGATGCCGCATCATTGTTGCTCAGAGTGACATTTACAGACTTGGAGTCTTGTGCTGGCTTCTTGTACTTGTTTGGGCACTTGTTTGCGCAATGTTCATCTGAACCACAAGTAAAGCAGCCATCTCTCTTTTTGTCTTTGTTCTTACCCTTCTTCTTAAAGGTAGTATTCTGCTGGACAGAGTTCTTTCCCTTGAACTTGTGGAAGTTCTTCTGCGCCACATTGGCGCTAGAAGAACCCTCTGCCCCTTTCACGTGTGAGTCCTTTGCTCTCGAGTTCTGCTCAACACTGAAATGACCAATGACATCCTCAACAGAGAATTCACGTCTCAAGTGCTTGAGAGAAGTAGCAAAGTTCCTCCAACTAGGAGGGAGTTTTGCAATAATGCAAACCGCGACAAACTTGTCCGGTAACTCACACTTTAGGAGCTCCAGCTCCTTAGCAATGCATTGTATCTCATGAGCCTGGTCCAATACAGAACGGTTACCAACCATCCTGTAATCATGGAACTGCTCCATGGAATACAGCTCACTGCCAGCATCAGTTGCGCCGAATTTGACTTCGAGCGCATCCCACAAGTTTTTGGCAACGCCCATATGAATATAGGTGTCAACCAACTTGTCTCCAATCACACTCAGAACTGCTCCTAGAAAGATTGTGGTTGCCTCTCTAAACGCCTTCTCCTATTCAGGAGCAATCGTTTCTGTGAGGGACACACCACCAACCCAGAACAAGTTCATCGCTGTGAGCCACAAGGTGGTCCTAGTCTGCCAACGCTTAAAATGCGTCCCGGTAAACTTTTCCGGTTTCAGACTAGCAGCAAAGCCTTGAATCGAAAAGTGCCTAAAATAAAGTTTTTGGATTGTTGGAAATATTAGCACTTTTCCGATTAGACTTATCCTCGAGTAAACAGTGAGCATGGCATAAAAGGTATGCATCTCATAGCGATACCTAAGCATACTAGCACGTACAGAACATAGAATCGAATCTTCTATGAGCAGCACATATACGGCTAGCATAAGTATGAGTAAACGAGGGATGAACAGATCATACCCTCCAGTTGGCCAGGCCAACGCGGCGGCGGCAGCAGCAGCAGCCTTGGCGTCGTCCGTGGCCTTCTTCTTTGAGGCGGCGTCGTCGGCCATGGTGTCGATGCAGGGGAAGTAGTGGAAGCAGAGGCGGACGAAGTTGGGGACGGATCGGGAGCAGTCGCGTCGAGACGCTCCCCAAAAACCTTATTGCCGTTCTCCCGGGCAGGATCTCGGACGACAGGATTCCGGAGGCACCTGCTCTCCCGACCAACCGTGCACGCGGTCGTCGGGATGGGATCGCCGGAGGCAGCACAGAGTGAGGAACAGTAGATGACGGCTAGGTCACGCGAGAGGGAGTGAGTAAACCGAACTAGGTTACTTCACTGGCCAGAGCCTTCTTATATAGTCCGTAAGGAAGAAAGTCTTGGGCCTTGCGGAGGCCCACGACCGAGTCGGCCCACTCCCGGCAAGGGAGTCGTTGTTCCCGGCAAGCGTCGCACCCCGGCAAGGGGTCAACGAATCACGACAACGAGGGTCCCGACAAGGGTCGCACCCCTGGCAAGGGGTCAACCCGCAACCTGCGGCGCGCGCGCGTCGTGACGAGGCGAGGCGGGCGGCGGAGGAGTAGGAGCGCGCGTGTACCACTCTTCCCAAGCTCCCAATGGCAAGTGGTAGAGCAGCCCTTATAAAGGGGTCTCAACTCTCCTCAACTAGCAAGGTGGGACTAAACTTCCCACCACCTGCCATCTCATACATGGGCCTCAAGATTAACCAAGGATTAGTGTCTTATATGGGCCTAAGCCCATCCATAATCCAACACATATTACCAGTGTGAAGATGGCCTTTTTTATTCCGCGGCTTTACTCGTCATACTCTCTGTAGTACACCAATCCCTGAAAGTTAATCCACCAGATGGAGCTCGTTTCGGGTGTCCCAATGTCGTGCATATGATCATCCAGATTTCCTCTACAAAGACACAGTCCAGAAGAATGTAACTAATGGTTTCGACGACTTGGCCACATACTTATAGGGCTCTAGAGGGTTCTCCCCTCCCCCTTCCCCCCCAGCCCCCGCGTCGCCGAGCGGGCGACGCGGGCAACGACTAGGGTTTCGAGCGCCGCCACCTACATCTCCTCTCCCTCTCCTCGCCGCTACCCGAGGAGGTTGTCGGGCAAGCCCGTGCGGCCACCGGTGACGGTGGCGGCGAGGCCTTGGTCGCTCCGTTCGCGGAGATCTGGATCCACGGGGCGGCAGCCCCTGCCAGTGAGGCACCGCCGTTCGCGCCCTGGATGGTGTGCGCGGGGGCTCTGACCGGCGTCCTCGACCGCTCGGGTGGTGGGGCGTCGGCGCTTGGCGGCGGCAGCGTAGGGGCCTTCTTCCTCGCCAGATCTGGAGGTTTGCTGCTCCCTCCTTCCCGCTCCTTCCCCTTTGCGCTTGATGCCGCCGGCTGCTGCTGGATCCGGTGCTTTTGGGGATGGTGGTGCATATTTAGACCGGGGGAAACCCTAGGCCGGCTGGTTCGGCTCGACAGCGACGCATCCTTCTTGGAGGCGGTGTCGTGGTCCCTCTTCTTGCCACCTCCGGTCCTCTCCCGGGTGAAAACCCAAAATCCGGCCTGGATTGGGGAGCGGTGGCGCCATGGGCGTCATCCCCTCCTTGGAGGCGTTGCCTAGGGAGCTAGGATTCGGTTGTGGGTTGCTGAAGGTGGGGGCTTTGGCAGTCGACTGGCTCATGCGGGTGTAGTGCTGAGGTGCTATCCCGTTGCCTTGCTGTCCGCCTCTCCGCGGCTGCTCGCGACGGCTTTCCTACTGTGCAGAGTGCCCCTTGTATCTTTAGGATGTTTCCTGTTTTTGGTGTTTGCGACGAAGGAGCGGCGTGGCATCTGGCACGTCGACAACGGCGGGTCTCGGCGGCATGGAGCAGTGGGGTCTCGCCGGTGGGCGTGTGATGATGGACGAGCACAGGATGATGGTGTTGTCTGGCGTCGTGGTGGCGTCGACGGCTGCTAGACCGGGCAAGGTAGATGCAGCAGTACATCACTGAAGATGGATTGGTGGCAGGTGGCTGCGGCGGCCTCATACCCGGCAGGCGTCCTGGTTGAGGAGTGCGCCAGACTGATGGGTGCCCCATACCCGGCAGGCGTCCTGGATGGGACCTCAGGTCTTAGATGTTAGGTTTGGCTGAGAGGTCTGTTTGGTATTAGGCCCAGACTATCGGCATCCCTTCATCAACTGGATAAGAGTAGCGACAGATGTTGCCTAGACGGTGGCTTTAGTCTTACTGTTGCATGACTTTGTAAGGTCTTGTGTGATTGTTTAATAAAGTGGCTGCATGCATCGTCCAGATGCAGAGGCCGGGGGTCCCCCTCCTTTTCTAAAAAGAACTGATGGTTTCATCTTGGCTCCGCGTGATTCCTCCATTGGAGGAAGGCTAGAGCGCTGGACTAACAATAATTGACATTTCGAAGGCCTGCGATTCACTTGCCTAGAAATTTCTCAATACCCCTTTTTTGTGAGGCTTATGAACTTTTTATTATTTTGCTATTTCAGAATGTGTTATTGAAAGAAAAGAAAAATAAGGGCCCCGAGGCCCCTTGCTCCTTTTTCTTGATCTAGCACATTTTGCATCACTGGTGTACAATATTTCCACCTATATGAATGAAACAAGTATTTTATAGCCATCGGCACTCTGGACCAACTTACTTAGCTTAATCTAAAAATGATACTGTACCTAGATTAAGATTAAGCCAGAGTACCTGGATTAAGATTAATCTAAAAACGATACTGTACCTTTATCTTATTCTCAAGATGTTGTGGTTTCTGATAATAGAAATCGGAGAGGCCGCTCTTTTTTTTCTTTCAAAAAAGAACCTTTATCCTCCTTATCGGTACATCTCTTTTCTGTCTCCATCCAAAAATGATAGGCTAGCACATGGAAAAATTAGTGGCGGCTGCCTTCGCAATTATTAATGTACATACGCTTAATCTTACACGTTAAGAAAGACGCAGGTGACGTGAACGCTGAGCGAAGCACCCGACCCGAGAGATAGTAACAATACGGAAATTTGTCTACACCACCAGAAAATCCACTCAAATGCATTATCTGGTGGGAGTATGGGCGTGGCTCTGGATGTGTCATGTTTTTCGGGATGGCTTGGCCGTGTTTGTATCGGTTTTCGTCCGGATTTTCATAATTAACTGGGCAACTATCTTCGTCACAAAAAAAAAAGATTCAAAATTTGTTTGGACTGCATTCATGAACCCATGCTAACTCCATAACCTAGGAACATGCGGGTTTTTTTTTCTAAAATCTATATTTTCTTTCGAAGGAAGTAGAAATTGAAAAATGCCGTTGAGAATTTCCTCTGAACCATGAGAGTTGAGAGGAGGAATTTTCCTTGAGGGAGCCAAGATATTGCAATCCTAGGAATCCAGGACGATAGCACCGTCCACACCTCACTAGTTAACCCTCGGACGAATCACACGAGAGTCTCTCTATCCCTACATTGTGTGCACCGTTTTGCAATTGATAGCTAGATTGTGTTAAATTAGCCATTTAGCTGAACGTACACTATGGTACTTCGAGTCAACATGTGGGTTTCTTGATATAGCCAGCATAGGTTTTGACAAGTAGTTCTAGTTCTAGTACTATATGGAGATAAAACTTAGGTGACGCCTAAGTGTTAAGTATCTGGCGAGTTCATATATCTTATGATAATTTTTGTATTACTTGCAGAGGAAAGTACGCCCAAGTACCCCTGAATTCCATTTTCAGATGAAGTACCTCCTGAAATATTTCTTGATAATAGTTGAGGTAGACTAATAAGCACTATGAGTCCAAGGCTAATGCCACTTCTCCATTGCTTCTCACGCAAACTTTGTTTTAGTAAGATTGCTTCCCATTCACGATTAGCGATTTTAAACTTTAGATTTTACTCTTGCGAAGGTCCAACGGTCACTTTGTTAACCAGTGGGGCAAAACCCAGGTTTACATTGTTACTCATGGATGGTGACAGTGTGCAACTGCAAGCACCAGTTAATTGCACTGGTGGGCGATGGTTAGGTTCTGCCAAAAATGTCGCCGTCGACCGGAAGAACATGCACTGACGGCTGATCGATCTCCCGCATGTACGAAGGCAAGCACGTAATGACGCCGACAGTAAACGCCTCTGACAAAGAGTGTATGTTCAGTTATTCACTTAGTAGCCGTCATGGCGTCTCTTTTGGATGATCTATCGGATTATGCCAATGCAATACACTGAAATACTCGATGCGTGTTGGCCCTGATGATGATTATAGCAACAACGAGATGTTTCTCCCCCGCAAAAAAATGAGATGTTTCTTTTGGACTCCTCAAGTGCATGAATATCTCGAGTAGATTATGATGTAAGTATTGACCCATCAAGTTGCAGGAATAAACTTGCGAAGGCCTGAAAGCATGCTGTCATCATCGCCCCTTCATCATTGGAGTCGGGTAGAAGATACTTGTTAGTAGTTGACATGACACGTGGCAGGTTATGCAAGAAGCAATCGGTCATGTGGTTCAGGTTTCCACCGGTTGGACCTCCGGTTCGTCTGGTTTGACACCAGTGTAATTTTAGTTTTTACACAGTGAATGTTAGATATGAGGATTTCTATCATTGTTTAGACAACTAGGCCTATCTGAAGTGGCTATTGGGCCTGATTTAGTCGCCTCGGCCTGTACCCTGTGGACCTACGTTTGAATCCCACGACTGTAAATATATTTTCTTCTTGTGTTTTTGCGGATTCGGTCCTAATTTGAAAACTATGGCTCACATAAGGAGAGCAACTAGTTAACGAGCACTCCTTCGGGAGCCTCGCAACGATCAGCACCACTTGGCGCGCTCTCAGCCGTTCCCCACGTGTTGCGCTCTGGGCGCTCCCTTCAGATTTTGTTTTTTTATTTTTTCGCACGCGTTTTTGGTTTTTTAAATGGTTTTTTTGATGTTTTGGTTTTTCACCGGTCTTTCTTAGCTTTTCAATCAAAAAAAATTTAAAAAAATTATTTTGCGTGAAAAAACGCGTTTTCTTTTTTTTCCTTTCATGAGAGGCACGGTTTTGCTTTCGCGAGAGTACGGCCGTGCCTCTCGAAAACAGAATAAAAATGTATTTTTCTTTTTTTTTTCTTTCATGAGAGTCATGGTTTTGCTTCCATGAGAGGCACGGGTGTGCTTTCGCGAGAGTCACGGCCATGCCTCTCGGAAACGAAAAAAAATACGTTTTTTATTTTTTTTTCTTTCGCGAGAGTCACGGTTTTCCTTCCGCGAGAAGTATGGTTGTGCTTTCGCGAGAGTTACGGCTGTGCCTCTCGGAAAGGGAAAAAACGTGTTTTCTGTTTTTTTTCCTTTCGTGAGAGTCACGGTTTTGCTTCCGCAAGAGTCACGGATGTGCTTTCACTAGAGTTACGGCCGTGCCTTCGCGGAAACGGAAAAAAAACACGTTTTCTCTTTTTTTCGCGAGAGTCACGGTTTTGCTTCTACGAGAGGCACGGTTGTGATTTCGTGAGAGGCACGGGCGTGCCTCTTTCGGAAAGGGAAAAAACCCGTGCTCCCGGTTCTTTTTTTGTAAAAAAAAAGTTAGTCAAAACCTATTAACATGGGATCTAGTTTTAAAGATCTCGACGTGAGGAATCCAACGGTGAAAGCGATTCGAGATTTGGACGCACAGTTTGAGAGATAAGTAATGTGCTGCATGTGCGCCACTTGTCGCAACTAGGGGAATTGAAGTGATCTTTACAACAAGTACTCCTTAATTAGTGATTTCATCACACCCGATTGTTGAATTCAGAATTTTGGGCCGAAGAGGGCCCTTAGTGAACTTCTCATATGAATGTGGCCCAAGGCATTATTTATTAAAAAAACTGCTATGAAATATAGAACGTTAAGAAATCTCACGGTGTGCAGTGGGCTAGTGGACCACCCGTCACCCCCTAAGATTCGCCCCTAGACATATTTACACATGCTTCGAGAATCGAGAGAAAAGCGGCATAAATGGCAGGTGCGAGTACGACGAGCATGATGAAAATGCTCATATTGAGATGCTTGCATCTGGTGCAAGGTTAAAATATCAAATGTTTGGTTAGCATCAGTTTTGACCTAAAAAGAGTGACCGTGTTAACTCTTCCATGATGGTTTTCCTTCCTAAAAAAGAAGATCCAACAAATATCAAGGATTACCACCCTATGGTTTAGTGCATGGTTTTTCTCAGATCTTTTCCAAGTTTTGGCATCTTACTTGGAACCAATGCTTCCTTCGCTGGGCTCTGAGCCTAGAGTGCTTTCACCTCTAATGGTAGGATTCTCAAAATTTCAGGATGACACTCAACTCCGCGTCCTCACTGGTCGAAGGCTGGAGCTGACCTAACAAAATTTGACATTTCAAAGGCCTTTGATTCACATGCCTAGAAATTTCTCAATACCAATTTTTTGGTGAGGCTTATGCACCCGTTGGCCCAACTAGATATGTAGTTGTGAACTTATTATTTTGCTACTCTCTCCGTCTCATAATATAAGAGTGTTTTTCGCACTACATTAGTGTTAAAAATGCTCTTATATTATGAGACGGAGGGAGTATTTCAAAATGTGTTACTGAAAGAACAAAAAATAAGGACCCCGATGCCTTTTGGCTCCTTTTTCTTGATCTAGCACATTTTGCATCATTGGTGTACAATATTTCCACCTATATGAATGAATCAAGTATTTTATAGCCATCGGCACTATGGACCAACTTACTTAGCTTAATCTAAAAAAGATGCCTTTATCCTCTTCCTTATCGGTATATCTCTTTTCTGTCTCCATCCAAAAATGATAGGCTAACAGAAATCGACTCTAACATTGCGGTTAGTACCTGGGGAAATAAGTGGCGGCTGTCTTCGCCATTAGTGATGTACGTACGCTTAATCTTACGCATTAAGAAATACGCAGGTGATGTGAACGCTGAGCAAAGCACCCAACCCGAGAGATAGTAACGTTGTACAGAAATTTTTTCTACACCACCAGCAACCAACTGAAATGCATTCACGTGGTGGGAGTATGAATGTGTGAGTACAAGGATTCAAAATTTTGTTTGAACTGGATTCATGAACAGGCGGTTCTCTGAAATCCAGATTCTCTTTCAAAGGAAGTAGAAATTGGAGATGCCGTTGAGAATTTTGTAGTACCTGCTGACAAAGTATACGTTCAAGTACTACCTCTGAATTCCACTTTCAGATGAAGTACCCCTGACATCTTTCTTGCTAATTGCTGAGGTAAACTAATAAGCACTGTCGGTCCAAGGCTAATGCCACTTCTTCATTGCTTCCCATGCAAAAAAAAGTTTTTAGTAAGGTGGTGTTTGGTTCAGAAGTCCTAAGTCTTTTTCTAGTCCCAGGGACTAATCAAAAAAGACTCTCCAATAGAGTATTTTTCTAGTCCCCGTAAAAAAAGTCCCTCTTGTTTGGTTTCTAGGGACTTTTTAAGGACTTTTTCTAGTCTCTGGGACTTTACTGGGACTAAAAAGTCCCTGAACCAAACACCCCCTAAGATTGCTTCCCATGCAAGATTAGTGGTCTTAAGCTTTATAGATTTTACTCTTCCAACGGTCACTTATTAAGAGGAGGGGCAGAACCCAGGTTTACATTGTTACGCGTGGATGTGACAGTGTGCAACTCCAAGCACCAGTTAATTGCGCTGGTGGGCGATGGTTAGGTTCTACCAAAATTGTCGCCCTCGATCGGAAGAAGATGCACTGACGGCCGATTGACCCCCGGCAATCACGTAGGTAAGCACGTAATGACGCCGACAGTGAACACCTCTGACAGAGAGTGTATGTTGAGTTATTCACTTAGTAGCCGTCATGGCGTCTCTTTTGGATGATCTATCGGATTATGCCAACGGAATGCACTGGAATACTCTATGCGTTTTGGCCCTCATGATGATTACAGCAGCACCGATGATCGATGAATGTCTCGAGTAGATTATGATATAAATATCGACCCATCAAGTTAGTGAAAGCTTCAGTTGGTTGATTGCAATGTGCTGAGACTAAATCAGTACTATTAATTCGTATGGCTGCTGTTTTGTAGTTTGTGCTGTTTTCCTATCTCTGAACTGATTTTGTTATAACAGATAACAAAGTATTGGAGCATGGTGACGAAACACCACTCTTTTGGATTTTATTTCTTTGAACTTGATTTAGTAACAAAACTTGGTGGTCTGGATCAAGATACTTGTTAGTAGTTGACACGACACGTGCCAGGTTATGCAAGAAGCAGCTCACACCATAGTTTTACAACCCGGAACGGCAATCGAGTCGGCGAATCTTGTGGTTCATGTTTCCACCTGTCAGACCGCCCGTTCGTACGGTTCGCCGGTTCTGCATAACTTTATTTCTACAGATTGAATGAAGGGTTTTTTCTTTTTTTCGAGGGCAGAATGAATGAAGGTTAGATAGTAGGATTTCTATTATTTATTTGACAACTTTTTTTGAGAATCATTTGTTAGACAACTAGGTCTAGCTAAGTTGGTTATTAGGCCAGACTTGGTCGCCTTGGCCTGTACCCCAGTGCACCCACGTTTGAATCCTAGGAGCTTTAAATATACTTTTTTGCGGTAAATGGATAGTGAGGTAACGCGTACCTCCCTGATAGTGCTGCCATTTATGATACGGCCAGTCCAACTAGAAGGACTCCCCATTATGGTTCTGGAAAGGATCTAGAACCTTTTAAGACCGGGTTTTTTCTGTGATTTCTTTCGTTGTTTTATACTTTTTTAGTTTTAATTTATATTTTTCATTTTGGTTTTTCTTATTAGTTCTTTATTATCATATTCACAAATATTTTTCAATTTTGTTAATTTGTTTTCGTTCATCAATATTTTTTTCAAATTCTCTATTATTTTCTTAAATTCATGAAAAAATTGTGGATATTTTAATTTCACGAACATCTTTTTGAACTCCACGGATATTGTTTTGATTTTCAAAAGTATTTTTGGATTCATGAACATTTTTTCAAATTTGGACAGCTTTTGAAAATGTCAACATTGTTTCATTCATGAACATTTTTTCAAAATTGAGAAATTTGGAAATGACAACATTTTTTCATAAACCCAAATTGTTTTTTAAACTGGAAACACTTTTGTAATTCATGAATATTTTTTGAATTCATGAACATTTTACGAATTGGTGACTTTTTAACACACGAACATTCCTTCAATTATTGGACATTTTTTAAAAAATTAGATTTATTTCTGAAAAACAGGAACCTTTCTTTCAATTTTTTAACAAATAAACAACGTTAGGTCCCACACTGGACCGACCCATTTAGCAGCGCGTTGGACCTGTGCGCAATTGCTCACTTTCCCCCACATAGGTTGCCAAATACGAGCTCTCGTTTTTGCGACTCGGTCCTGACCTTAAAACTATGGCTCACACCAGACTGTTGAATTCAGAATTTTGGGCCAAAGTGAGCTAGTAGTGAACTTCACATATGAATGAGGTCCAAGCTAGAATGTTGAGAAATATCAGGGTGTGTAATTGGCCATTGGGCCACCCGTCACCCCCTAAGGTTCGCCCTAGACATGTCTGCACACGCCTGGAGAGAAAGGCGACATACATGCCTAGTGCAAGTACGGTGAGCATGATCAAAATTCTCAAACTAGTATGCTCGCACTTGGTGCAAGGTTAAAGTATCAAATATTTGGTTAGCATCAGTTTGACCCGAAAAGGGTGATAGATGCATTAACTCTTCATGATGGTTCTCATGTGTAAAAAAAGAAGAATCAGCAAATATCAAGCATTACCACCTATAGTTTCGTGCATGGTTTCTCTAAGATGTTTTCCAATCTTTTGGCATCTTAGTTGGAACCAATGCTTCCTTCGTTGATCTCTCAAGCCTAAAGCGCTTTCACCTCTAATGGCATGATTCACAAAAAATTCAAGATAGTGCTCAACTCGGCATGATTCCTCCATTGGAGGAAGGCTCAAGCTAGCCTAACGAAAGTCGGCATTCTAAAAGCCTCCAATTCAATTGCCTATAAATTTCTCCTTAATGCCATTTTTGCGGACGCTTATGCACCCATTGGCACAACTAGATATGTTGCATTCTCCGCTCGACATCTACCATAGTTATGATTAGCGGAGAAACAAGTCGCTGATGTTGGAGCAGGGGGCCTACAAAGGAGATTCGTTGTCACCAGCATTGTTCATCCTCGCCATGACACCCTACATATAATGCTCAAGTGGGTGGTTGGAGAAATATGTTCACGGACTTAGAGATCCACCGAAGAGTTCCTAGAGTATCGACATTTACAGACAATGTAATTGTTTTCTTGAAATCGACCCCTAGAGACAGCGCGCTGATCCTTGAAACTCACATTGTTTGGTGATGCCTCAGGCCTCCGCATCAATCTCTATAAGAGTATTGCCACATGCATCTGCTTGCTACTCCAAGGAAGTAGCGCTAGGTAATAGTTGTTGGGCCTCCAAGTGTAGAGGTTTGATGCAAGTGAAAATTTCCCCGCACTTTAGAAACAAAGGTATTAATCCACAGTGATAACAACCCTAACCTCTTTCGAGTAGCACCCCAAGACAGATTAAGAGCTTATCTTGTGTCTGCAACAATTCTAGTGACTCAATCTCGCTAACCTTTCTAGTTGCAACAAGAGATGGAAGATAATGTTGTTGGAACTAAAAATAAAAATGCATGTAAAAGTATTTGGAGAAGGTTTCTTATGTAGGAAACTGGATAGGGATTTATATGTTTACTAGTAGCATCTCTCCAATATTCACCTCGGGTATTAAGTAAACAGAGTATTGCATTAAGCAAGATGACATACAATTGAAATTAACTCATCTCATTATAGATGCCCGGACAATTTTAGTATCCTTTAGTTAGGCAAATTTGTCTAAACTTTTGCGCTCAAATTGTCACCAAAAATACTTCACTAATAGAGGTCTAATGCACAATGCTCCCATATGGATCTTTCATATAAACTGGCCAATAAATAGATAAATAAATTAAATAACAATGTAAATCTATACATTATCGAATCAAACATCATGATCTAAACATAAAACAAT
This sequence comes from Triticum urartu, assembly GCF_003073215.2. Lineage (NCBI taxonomy): Eukaryota > Viridiplantae > Streptophyta > Magnoliopsida > Poales > Poaceae > Triticum > Triticum urartu. The sequence goes on from NC_053025.1 coordinate 27,769,279, forward strand.
TATTCATCGCATAGCAATAGGATTCGCGGCAAATATCACATTATATGGATCACAATCATCCAGAGTAGTTCATGTGGCATCTGTATTGAAGCGTAGAGAGATATTATCATTACTACTAATTCGTTTTTTACAACATAAAATATCCAGATAACTCTATTTTGAGTAAATATATTGTATTGGCTGACAAGGCTAATCAAAGATTATCCGTGAGAGATGATTTGTCCCAGAAGTAGGGAACCCCCGACAAAGCAAATATTGACCGTATGGTACCCAATGGGGAAACCGCATGCAAATATCTTTTTCGGCATCCACCTTGACATGAAAATTCCTATCAAGATTGCCGGTTATGTTGTAACAGATCTTCAACTAAGATGACAATTATTATCTTATGGTTGACTAGGCTATTGGAGGACATGTTTTCCTTTGTCAACTTCATGTAGGTGATTGTTTCTTACTTCTCTGATGTCCCATGGATAATACAGTACAATGTAGACATACACTCGCACTACTAGGAAAAGGGCTATAGATGAAATTGACACTAATGGCGCACCAGAGAAGTGGTGCGCCACTACTATATACTAATGGCGCACCATGTGGTGATGCGCCATTAGTGTGGAAGACACTAATGGCACACCAGACACAAGGTGTGCCACTAGGAACAATTTTTTTTCATTTTTCCAAATAAACTAATGACGCATCCAGGCAAAGTGCGCCATTAGTATTTCTAACTAGTAATGGCGCACCAGCCACAGAGTGCGCCATTAGTTGTTTTGAAAAAAATATAAAAAAATTTGTTAGTAATGCCAAGCCCCCCCTCCCCTCGCCCCGTCGCCCCCTCCCCTCGCCGCCCCCTTGCCCCACCTCCCCTCGCCCCGTCGACGCCCCACCGTCCCAACCACCCGCCCGCCGCCCACCCCCGCCCCCCTCGCCCCACCGCCCCGTCGCCCCGTTCCTTCGCGACGCGCCCAGCCGGCCGAGGCCCCGACCGCCCCGCCGCCCAGCAGTGCCTCGCTCCCTCCCGCTCGCCCTGGCGCGGCCGGTCCCGCCGCCCGCAGCGACCCCGGCGACCGGTCCATAGGCAGGTACCTAGCCACCGCCCCTCCCCCCTTCCTCCTGCATCCTCTGCCCATTCAATTTCTGTTTTCCTGATTCTTCTGTCGGATGAGTGTTTTTTTATTCTAGAAGAATACGTGTCTGATGAGTGCTTGCTGTAGTAGATTGGCTGGTATTGCGAGAAGGTGAAGGAAATATGCCCTAGAGGCAATAATAAAGTTATTATTTATTTCCTTATATCATGATAAATGTTTATTATTCATGCTAGAATTGTATTAACCGGAAACATAATACATGTGTGAATACATAGACACACAGAGTGTCACTAGTATGCCTCTACTTGACTAGCTCGTTAATCGAAGATGGTTATGTTTCCTAACCATGAACAAAAGAGTTGTTATTTGATTAACGGGATCACATCATTAGAAGAATGATGTGATTGACATGACCCATTCCATTAGCTTAGCACCCGATCGTTTAGTATGTTGCTATTGCTTTCTTCATGACTTATACATGTTCCTATGACTAAGAGATTATGCAACTCCCGTTTGCCGGAGGAACACTTTGTGTGCTACCAAACGTCACAACGTAACTGGGTGATTATAAAGGAGCTCTACAGGTGTCTCCAAAGGTACATGTTGGGTTGGCGTATTTCGAGATTAGGATTTGTCACTCCGATTGTCGGAGAGGTATCTCTGGGCCCTCTCGGTAATGCACATCACATAAGCCTTGCAAGCATTGCAACTAATGAGTTAGTTGTGAGATGATGTATTACGGAACGAGTAAAGAGACTTTCCGGTAACGAGATTGAACTAGGTATTAAGATACCGACGATCGAATCTCGGGCAAGTAACATACCGATGACAAAGGGAACAACGTATGTTGTTATGCGGTGTGACCGATAAAGATCTTCGTAGAATATGTGGGAGCCAATATGAGCATCCATGTTCCGCTATTGGTTATTGACTGGAGACGTGTCTCGGTCATGTCTACATTGTTCTCGAACCCGTAGGGTCCGCACGCTTAAGGTTTCGATGACAGTTATATTATGAGTTTATGAGTTTTGATATACCGAAGTTAGTTCGGAGTCCCGTATGTGATCACGGACATAACGAGGAGTCTTGAAATGGTCGAGACATAAAGATTGATATATTAGACGGCTATATTCAGACACCGGAAGTGTTCCGGGTGATTTCGGAGAAAACTGGAGAGCCGGAGGGTTACCGGAACCCTACCGGGAGAAGTAATGGGCCATAT